>NC_085139.1:11010868-11257993 GCF_024139115.2 Armigeres subalbatus | reverse complement strand
TGTGTGGATGTCAAATTGACTAATTAAGTGAACTTATTAGGAGAGACCCAACTTGTTGCGAATAAATAGATTCGAAAAAAAGTACACTGTGATTCTTAGAATATTCATAAATTACAGCTCATAACTTGTAACTTGGAGTGTCCAGTTAGGCTTGGAAGCAATGGCGTAGGATTCTCAATTAGGATATGGAGAGCTCGATTCTCGATCTCGATCTATGATGTTTTCGGGTGGAAACCATTCTCGACTCCCTGGGCATAGTGTATCCATTGTACTTGCCACAAAATACATACTCATGCAATGGCGGGCAAAGAAAGCTTTTAATTAATAACTGAGGAAATGCCAATAGAATTCTAAGCTGAAAAGCAGGTCAAGTTCCAGTTGGGATGTAGAGCCATAAAAGAAGAAGAACTTGTGAATATTTGCTTACACTAACAACATATGGCATATTAATCGGTTTCGGTATCGTGGGCCAAATCGTTTCATAAGTAATATTCCTCGAGTAACAAGCTATGACATTGAAATAATTCATCTCCGCGAAATCCTCCTCTCTCGCTATTACTGCTGGCTTCGAACCGTCCACAACCGATTTCGTCTCAGTTTGATCCCACTGCCAAACCTTGAGGGGGTGGCGGAGGCGGCGGCATCGTTGGCGGATCGCAAGACGTCCGCACAACGGGAATCCATCGTCCACCCTTGGGAACACCAACAACAATAACAACCCGGCGCTGGGCGTCCTATAACTCGGTCGACATCCAACCGGTGATCAACCGGACGGATCTGAAGAGTTCCATTTTCCATCCGAACTTCCACCGTCAGTTCGTGACGAACATCAGTACCGAGTCGACGGCGGTGGTACCACCAGTCAACGAGGAGAATAACAGGTAATTCCCATTTTATAAAATGGAAACTAAATTGTAGTTCATTGAAATTTGTGTATTTCGTTTTAGTGATAGTTACGAGGATTCGCTCAGACTCGCTGACGTCCAACACAAGTCTATGACGAGAGGGAACGCTCCCTCGCAGGGAGAGCTTTCACCGTTGCCACCCTCGCCACAGCCAGCTGTACAGAATAGCCGATAGGACAAACCAAAAATTTTGAAAAGCAAACAAACTAGCAAAATTGTTGTCAAGCCAGAGCAATACTGTTTTAACTTAGGTAAGTTTTAAAATTGTTGATTCGTGCTTAGAATAAGGATGATGCGAGTAAAGTGAGAAACGAGTGCGTTCGAAGTGCAATCGAAGTAACCAGTGACAAAGATTACGTGTAAAATCTATGTTTAATGACATAAAACAAATCTAACGTACAAAGCTCCGTCCTAGAATATCATTTAAAAGTTGCGAAATCCAGTGCACCCGCTTCGTTGAATTTGGACCCAGGAGCCACACCTTCATGTGTTTGCACATTCGGCTACATTGTGATAAGGCTTCAGCTCGAAACCGAGGCAGTCCATCGTAGCAACCGCTGCAGCATACTCAAATCCACAATCGTCATGGCCTGCCCCGTCAGTAGGGTTGTCCTTCCAAAACAAATCCAGTTCTCACCGCATCTTCCAGTGTTGCCATTTTGTCATCTCCTCCAGTCCTCCATACACTTGCTCGTGGTAATATCCGTAAATCTGTGGTACAAAATACACGCGTCGAAAAACATTCTTTCGTTGACTTGGCACGCTTGGCCGGATCCTCGGACAAGCTGTCATCCTTTCCATACTGTTCGACCAAATAGATCTGAATCGCTCTACTCTCCACAGAATCAAACTCTTATCCTTCAGTGTTGGAATACTGTGCTGCATACGACAATAATCCGGCTGTGACTAGCCTTGCCATCCATCAAACGGATCTCCTTCAGGTTCAACGGAACTCCGATGGCAAGGGCCGTCATTTGACGGTCTACACGGTGCCGATGCTGGCGAATAGTACAACCATGGCCCCCATCTGCAATCCAACCAAACGCAGTCAGAACCAGTTTGCCACTCTCTTTCACCGATAAGTATTTCGATCGATTCCAAACAACGATCTAAGTTCAACTGAAACGAAAACATGGGCTACGCGTTGCGCTACGCTGACTCGCTTCGCTTACAGTCTCACCCACCTAATTTATTCTTCTTTATTGGCACATTCTTCGCTGCACCATCGACGCCATTCACGCTGCGTCTTCGTGTCCTTTTCCCAAGCTTCAAAAACCGTCCAGCACCCAGCTGGTTAACATTTGATTCAGCTTGGTCTGCGTGGTGACTGGGCTGGATCGAAAGAATCAAGTGCAATGAAACAAAATAGCACCGAAATAGAAGAACAACGAGATAACGAGGGGATTACATCAATATCACTTTTCGGGCAAACAATTTTTTTCAGACATCGGTTATTTGCCTTTTGCCGTCCGATCACGTATGCCACAAGTTGGAAGTTGAAAGGTTGCGACTTCTATTTGAAAATACGTTTCTAGAAGCAATGCTCCGCAATCCAAAACAACGGTCTTTTTATTTAACCAACAAGAATTGAGAAATATTTGGAATTGATTTTCATTATTTTTCAATTTTACAAATTATATTTATACAAATTTCGAATTAAATCAAATATTTTGAATAAAAATCCAAAAAATGTTGATTTAATCATTGAGCTACTTGCACATGTAAAGATTAGGATTCAATTTTATGATACTTCAAAGAATTTTTGTTTCACACAAATGACGGCAAGGTTTTACCATTTCACAGCTACACTATAAGGTGAATAAATCGATTTTTTTACCAAGATCTAGAATCGAAAACACATGCGTAAATTAGACGACGAAAGACAGTCTGAAGCATACTAACAACGAATGCACGAGCCCCAAATTGGCAGTTAATGCGTGTTTATCGCAGGTAACGCTTACGTGGTTTGATAGGTTGAATATATCGGTTGCTGTATCAAAGGCTTGGGATTTAAATACGAGGAGAATCAAATATGGGATATCGTAGACATAATCATTATCCAATCGTTAAATAATTTTACTTGATAAGGCCTGCAAGTGGACCAAAAACACTAGTTCAGCAAAATTGTTAACGCATACTTAGAAAGGTTATTTCAGAACATTAACCACGGATGCATCATTATATATGCTTTCATTGGAAGTGTGGGAAGCCATTTATTCAATAACAAAAATATTGGAGTGCAAGAAATAATTTCTTAGGACCCACTTACCCCTTCAAACGGGGCAAGGGACCCATTCTGTTTTCTACTGTCGAACGAAACTAAGATAGAACTGATAAATCTTCTGAGAAACAGACATAACACTCAACCAATCTCTATCGTTCACTGATTTGCTCATAATTCAAATCATTAGTTGGCAAATCGATCACCGTGGCGCGCGCATCGTTTTTGCTCGAGTTTGACGTTTACTCACTACGCCATCTGGTTCGTGACTACCAACTAACTGAAATCAACAGATGCGTTGTGTTTGAACGACGATGAATTTAATAAGTAAATGTTCAGTGTGTTATGTCTGTTTGTCTGTGGTACCAGTTTGGCCATGTTCCTAATTTAGCCAGTTTCTTGCATAACTCCAAAAATAAAGCAGTTTTCGTGGGTTTTATTAACTCTAATCGAGATATATCCCTCATGCTTCTTCACTGTTGAAACTGTTCGATATTTTTGGGAAAATATGACTTTTCAGGGTTGGCCAAATTAGTACAGTGTACAAACCGTACACTTCTCGATTGGTAAATTCAGATCATGGATGCAGATTGGTTGCATGTCGGACTTTATTTTTGCAACAAGAAAGGCATTATAATGTTAGCATATATGAAAACAAGACAACATCCGATTTACTGTTTATTTGGCTGTTGTCTTGTTTTCCATTGGCTTACTTTTGTGTTTTAGATAGCAAGAATATGCAAATCTTTATTCACTTTTCGTATGAATATATATTTCTCTTTTAGAACACAAATTTATTACATAAATCAGTACTAGAAGAAACGTTTTTTTTCAGATGTTGCGAAGTCTTTATAATTTGTAAGAACAAGATAGCCGATTTATGTGTTAAGCACTTTATCTGAAAATCTGATGCGAAGGTTGAAACAACAAGACAAATTATGTTGACCTATTGTAGAATAAATAGTTTATATGCAATGGAAGAAGAATATCGCATATGCCATTGCTCTTCTTCATGCGGGAGATAATTTTCAGAATGTGAAATACATTTGAATTAACTGTACAATACATTTTCACAACGAAATAAAACTGAATCTGATTCAGATTCATATGATATATGAATGACGAATTTATTTTTCACTAGACAACCATCTAAAAACAATTAAACAGCTTTATCAAAAATGTTGTTTAAATATGTCCCACTTGCTCACATGTTTGTTTAAAATCAAAGGCTAAATGAAAATTGCAGATTTTGTATTTAATTATAATTTTAAATCGTTTTCGATGTCAATACAATTTTTAATTGCTCAAATATTCACTTTCCAATTATAAATTTAGAAACGACTATTTAGTTGGAAATCCATTGAATTAAAATAAAAGTAATAGATTTTGCTAGTTTAAATTCATGTTCAAACATTAGCAATAGTATGGCGCCTTGAATGGTTTTGATTCAAATTTTTGTGTCGGATGAATTCGTTTATACTTTGCTGCATCTTCCAGAATATTGCTACCATTAAAACGATCGTCGATTCATCTGCAGTCGGACCCACTTACCCCGTTTTTTCACTTGCCCGGGTAATTTACTTAAGGACAATCCTCCGAATCCAAAACTCATTTATCATTTTTGCCTTTTTTATTCCTAATCTGGAATAATAAAAAGATTAATCCACTCTGGTTGGTGCCTTTCTCGATTTAGTTAAGACACCAACCTTATATGGGGTTAATGGTCCGATACCATTTTCATCAATTTAAACGCAATGACGATCGTTATAAAATTCAATAGTGATCAACAAGGCTTTGTCCCCCAGAATGAAACTTGTTGCGAGAAAATCGGTTAACGATTACTATGAAAAGTTGTCTAATGTTTTTATAGCTTTGTGACACACATACACACACACATACACACATACATACACGGACAGAAGATATGTGCTCAGCCTGTCGAGCTGAGTCGATTGGTATATAATAATAAGGGTCTCAGAGGCTTCTATAAAAAGTTCGTTTGCGGAGTGAAATAATAGCCTTCGGTACAACTTGTTGTACGAGAAAGGCAAAAGATAGTTGAGCATGGCCGTTTTGAAGGAGGTGCTCTGAAAACGTGAGTGCATTTAGTTTTGATTCCGGAGGTTTGTCCTCAATGAACTCGCAAATATTAAAAATGTGATATCTTTAATACAATGCACATTCGTTGTACACATAGTAATGGTTGGGACAACTTTTAGGAGTGGTTTTATCAGTATTTAGGACCCAGTACAAATTACATAACACTTCGGAGGGTGGAGAGGGTCTGCTTCGGTGAATGTGCTTATGTTTAGATTTATTGCTTCCATGATCATTTCACTCTTTCAAGGAATCCCCACACTGGACAACACTGCACGCAAAAAAAATATTGCAGTCGAAACTACCATTCCGAGGGTTATTTTAATAATGTGCTCCGACGATTTTCAGCAGATAACAAACCCGTTTGATTTTACCATGCGCGCAGTAAAAATCAACTGTGGCCCATGCGGAATGTTGTCACATGAACTGAAACAGTGGTGAATTTCTCTGAAACCATATACTGGAATTCCATTGTAATTTTGAAAGCAGAGCGAGCTCTAAAATAGTAGGTTTTACCACGGATTTTTGACGTAGGACTTACGTCTTTCTTTACTATACTGGGTGTCATTTAATTTTGGAAATCGAGAGCGTTACGCTGAAGGAAGATTTCGAACGTTACTAGCGTCTTTATCTTTCGATGGATTTTAAGATTTATATTTCAATCGCCTCGGACACTCTCCAGCAATTTTCCAATTTTATTAAAACTTAAGATTTTTAACGATAAGCTATTGAAAATTTCAATTCTTGTCAAGGACAATACAAATTTTATATATAATCAATCTCGTGAATTCCTAACACGGAATCAAAATGCATTGCCACGTGTCGCCCACCGCAAGATTTTCTTTTTGTATAAAGAAGCTGTGCCTCCCGTGTGCGAGCGAGTCATTTAAGTTTCAGACAGTACTGACGTGCTTTTGTTGGCCATTTTTTTCTCGTTCGTTTGTGTGCTTACGACACAGCGCATGCAGTCGCCAGTGCAGTGGTAGAGCTACTGCGAGTATGCCCGAAAAAGAGGACGGATTTTTTCGTCGTTCTATGCTTGATAGTGGTCGGACGCAGTGGTGTCGGAGCTCACGCTAAAGGCCGTGATAGGCTGCGGCTGCGATGGCAGCGGTGGTGAATGAAGAAGAATAAAATTAGTCCAGAGAGATTTGGTCTGTTCATCCAGCGAAAAGTCATTGGTTTCAAAATCGATATCATCCCAGGATGGGAACGAATCATGACATATGACTGACTATATGTTAACTTGAGGTTGGTACTAAACCATACGTACATTCAAACAGGGTTAATCTATAACAGTTCTGATTCAAAAAAAGAAAAAATTCTACTACACTGATGAAAATTGATTAAAATAATGACTTTCATTCATTCACAGAAGACATTATTAGCATTTAAATGATGCATAATCAGCAATGGGCCTGATATCCATTCAAGATTCAAAAATTCTCCGTATTTACTGGAGTTTGAAGCCACATATAAATGATTTTCTTCATTTTTTAATGTTAATTTGAGTTTATTATTTTATAAGTTCATCACGTAGTTATTTTGATTTTTCAGCAGTAAGCGTGCATGGAATAAGAAGCAACGAAATTGGTGCTGTTTTTCTTTGTTTGGCGATAGGATGAATATATGTTCAATGAGATGGAAATCGGACAGTTCCCAGAGTAGCACATTTTTGCCCAAGTCTGATAATTTTAATAATAGAATTTTTCTTAAATACTATCATCAATAAGAAGGCGTGATCTCTTGTTTCGACAGCAGAACGATCGCGTGATGGGACGAATTATGTTCTGCATTGCGCGGCGGTAAAAAATTAATCAGTTCAGTGCGTGATCTCTCTTGTTTCGACAGCAGAACGATCGCGTGATCGGACGAAATATTGTGTTCTGCATTGGCGGTAATAAAATTAATCAGTTCAGTGCGAGATCTCTTGTTTCGGACAGCAGAACGATCGCGCGGTCGGCGAATGATTGTAATCTGCATTGCGCCGGTAATAAAATTAACGTCAGTCCGTGATCTCTCGCGTTTCGGGCTTGGTAGTCATATGGCTACTGCTTCTGCCTCATACGCAGGAGGTCGGGTTCAATCCCAGGTCCGTTCCATTCTCCTACTTTGTATCTTTCTTTATTTCTCATGTTCTAGCAATCGCTAGAACTGGAAATGGACTTCCATACCGTTTCCATTACTATTCCTACCTTCAACTTGAGTATTCTAACAGTAATCTGCTAGAATTGGAAATGAACTATAGAGTTTCCTACATCCAATTAGAAATTCTATCAGTTACCTTCTCCCATCTATCACATTGGCAGCTCGTTAACCAAGACGGACCTCTGCCTCCAACCCAACCCAGAAATTCCAACAAATCTGCATGAACTCGTGGCAAGTGCAGAGGTATATTCGGCTTGCAGTGGGCGAGTGATTGCATCATCATTTCCTCCTCCTTCCCTACATTGACTTGCATTCTGACGTGGCAGGCGCCAGTATGACTCAAATGAGATCACCAGTACTTGTACATTGAAGATGTGTGCTAGTCCCAAGCAAACATCTGTTGGTTCCCTGTGCAAGAACAGCTGATCTGGTCATAATGGAGTAGCAACTACGAGCAGTCAATCAAGCTCAAGCTCAAGCTCAAGTTTAAATACTATCATCAATAAGTAATCTATAATTTCCCTTCATTTGCTAGAGTATATAAGAGCTGAATAGTTAGAAACAAAGCAATTCTGATTACGTATTTATTAATGAGTTTTATTTCCAGAAGTTTGAAAATAAACAACTTGTTAATAATTCTACACAGCATGGAAGTTGTCATTTCCAATATTAATACCTATAATCAAGCCCCATAGATTCAAAAGTTAAATATAAATACGTTACGTTTATACATTACCCACTCGTTTTTCCAAAAATGAATCACTTTTACTTTTGAAGAAGTAATCAAATCCACCAAGCGCCTACTTTTAAAGAAGGAGTTACACCACCATTGTCTTAATTCGAGCAAGCACTAGTTTTAATGAAACGATCACATCCACCATTGCCTTATCCACAAACCAAACTACTTCCAAAGAAGGAGTCATATCTACCATCGCCCTCATGCCGAGGAAACGCCTTTATTTGAAGACGAGATCTCATCCACAATTGAATATTCCAAGAAGCACCTACTTTTAAAAAATGGATCACATCCACCGCATTTTTTAATCCGACAAGTGCCTACATTTAATGAAGAGAACATATCCACCATTCCCTAATCCGCAGAGAACCTATCCAAAGAAAGGATCACATCCACCATCGCCAAAACCCAGGACTGTGACTTCAGAAGTCCTGATTACCATAGAGCAAACTATGAAACATAAGACATAAGCTAAGTAGATTAAACTGCAAGCAAATTTTAGAGAATGAAGGAATATCGAATCTTCCGTTGATGTCTTTATAACATCATTTTCAATATTATTACTGAAGAGGTTCCAATAAGGAAAAAGACGGAACCGAAATTCGAAATATCCAATTTGGTATAATAGACAGATAAAAAATTTAAGGAATCTCAAACAAAAATTACATAAAAATTACAACTAGACAATTCGAATGAAAATTTGGAAAATATTTAGACATCTGCGATCAATTAAAACAGCATTGATGCAGCATTTGAAGAGTATAATACGAAACCAGAAAACGAAATAAAGTCATGCCCAAAGAACTTCTTCAATTACGTAAAATCAAATAAAATCAGACAATTTTCCTCATCCATGTATCTAGATGAACGTCGGTAATTCCTCGAAGACATCTGTAATTCTTGAGATTTCTTCCAAGAAATATACACCACCTTTTCGGAACAAGATCGACCCTGATTTTTTGCACCTGTCCCAGAATTTGCTAGGGATATTGGTGTTAATCAGATCATGGTAAACGATATTCTAAACGCTTTAAAAACATAGATGCATCTAAAGGCTCTTCCTGACGGCATTCCACCGGTATTTTTGAAGAGTCTTAAAGAGCTGACGGCACCTTATTTTGGCTCTTCAGATTGTCACTGAATCCGGAAGTTTTCCCAGGGTATGGAAAAGCTCTTACCTTGTTCATCTTCAAATCGGACATTCGTAATTACCGTGGAATACCCATTATCTCTTGATTCCCAAACTTTTTGAATCTATTATTAGAAAATTATTTTCACAACTTAAAAACAGAATTACAAATAAACAGCACGGATTTTTTAAAGGTCGCTCAACGCCACAAATTTAATAGAATTCATTGATTATACTTTTCATGCGATGGATAATGGTAACTACGTGGAAGCTCTGTACTGACTTTAGCAAGGCGTTTGATCGCATTGACATTCCATTGTTACTCTTCAAATTGCAAAAATTGAATTGAGCTAGACTCCTTAGATGGCTTGAATCTTACCTCACAGACCGGCAACAAATAATTAAATTAATAGAATGAAATCCAATCCCATTCAAGTCACTTCAGGAGTTCCACAAGGCTCCCAACTAGGCCTCTTTATTTATATTGTATGTAAATGACATTTCTCATTCTCAAAAATATAAAGTTTTAATTTATGCCGATGACATAAAGTTATTTATGGAAATAAAAATGAAGGCGACATTATCGTATTCCAGAATGAAATACAGATGTTTTATAAGCAGAGAAAAGCCTATTGCAACTAAATGTAAAGAAATGCAACATCATATCATTCAGCAGAAAAAGAACAACACCAAATACTCAAATTGTACTAGGAAACAAAACTGTAGAAAGAAGTGAAAGAGTTAGAGATTTAGGAGTGATTTTAGATTCAAAACTAACTCTTGTTGATCACTATAACACAATCATTCACAAAGCTAATAATATGCTAGGCTTTATCAAGCGCTTCTGTTTCAACTTTCAGGATCCCTACACAATCAAAACACTATATATTTCTATATGTACGATCCATACTGGAGTATTGTAGCATTGTATGGTCGCCTTACTTAACCCTGCAAGAAGAAAGATAGAATCAGTACAAAAACAATTTCTACTATACGCTCTTCGTAAATTAGGTTGGACGTCATTTCCTTCCATCTTATGAATCACGTTGCGTTTATAAACATCAAACATTGAAACAGCGTCGAGAGTTTGCAACGGTTTCATTTGTTAACGATATAGTATCTCAACGTGTTGACTCAACTGAAATTTTGTCGAAATTAAATTTTTACATACCTTCGGCTACTTGACATAGGACTTTATTTTTCACTAACCACCGCCGAACAAATTACGCCAAATTTGGACCTCTGAACCGAATGATGGCTGTTTATAATCAACACTGCGAAGCTATTGACTTAACAATGTCTCGGCATAACATTAAACAATATTTTCAAACACGAAAATAAGGAATTCAACAATTTAAATTCATAATTATATACAACTTTGGCAAAAAAAAATGATTTAAATGTTTTTATTGTATTTCATAATCTACTATAGCATTACGAAAGAAAAACACATGTATATGTATTTGTACTAGTCTACGTCGGTTGACGAAATAAATAAATAAATATCGCGTTATGCCGAGCAAACGCTTTAATTTAAAGAGAGATCACATCCATTATTGTCTTAATCCGGGCAATGGCCTACTTTTAAATAAGTAATCATATACACAATTTTCTTAATCCGCAAGCGCTTATTTTAAAGAAGCATCGATCCACCATTGCCTGCTTTTAAAAAGGGATCACATACTCCATTGTCTTAAACGAGCAAACGCATCCAAATAGATGCTTTTTTCCAATTGGGAGATAACAATTAACATTGCTTCATACTCGGCTAATGCATGCTTTCTACGAAAGGATTATGTCTTTTTAATATTATTATCGAGCTGTGTTATATTCACCATTCTGGATTTTTTCAGCATCACTTAGTCTAGTAACTTGTTTTATGAACACAAAAAATGATTATGCCATATGTCCGTTACGCCAAATGACCGTTATGCCATATGGTCTTTATGCCAAATGTCCCGCTCCGGCATAATCGTATCATCCTCGATACTAAAGTACCGAGTTCCAGTCAGGAGAGCTGCGATCAAGACGAAACCTAATCGCAGGAATCTGCGCGACAGGGGTGGTGACGTCCGCATTGGCGGTGCCCTACATACCGAAAACTTCCTTCTTCTTTCTTCTTTCTCCAGCAGGTTGGCGGCTCGAGTGCCAAGGTCGGTCCGACGATTCTGGTGGCAGAAGACTTCCGGTGCTGGCGCCCCGAAGACCAGGGACCAAACACTGCTCACTGTGCTGGATTTCCTCCAAACTGACGCTTATTTGCTGGTCTATTCTCCATCGACACTGCAGCTCTGACAGTATTTGCGTCACGGCTCTGCTTACCGCATTCCACGTATATTCATCGCGACACATTCGTTTTGCGATGGTGTCCACCCGTAGGCAGGAATCTCTCCGTACTTCCGCAAACCTTGGCAATCGAAGACGCCAGAAGACGCCTACTTCGCCTTCGAACGTGACGTTCGGCATGATCCTGCTAACGCACTGATCATTTTAGACGCCTTTCACAAGAATAGTCCTCGTGGGTGCTGAAGTTCAGCCGGTCATCAATCATCACACCAGATGTCTCAGAGTCCGCACCGACGGGATGTCGTGCCTCCGATGGTGATCTGCATCCGCTAGATTACTTTGCAGTTGCTGACCAGCATAATCCGTTTTGTTCATCCAGGTTTCTACTGCGAATCCGTAAATCTTTACACCTTTGGGAAATTTCAGCATCAGAACTCCGTTGTACAACATTCCATAACGTCGGGCCTAGTATGGACCCTTGTGGAACACTGCCGTAACCTGATCGACTTCTGCCCGAGTTCGTGCGTCAAACCAGAATCCGGTTCAGGAAGTAGTCTCTGGATCCTCACAGGAAGTCGGAGATTCGATTCCATGCAGCGCTGCGGCAATGGCTTCCCAGCTGGCACTATTGAAACGCGTTTTGACGTCAATCGTCACTATCGCGCAGAACCGATTGCCGCTCCGTCTCTCTTGGTAGGCTGACTATATTACGTATTTAACGGACAGTCCTGTTTTAGACCTTATTGGGCTGTCCTGTCGTAATCGAAAAAATCCTCAATTTGTCCTGTTTTTCATTGATTCTGCCAAAGAGCTGCAAAATGGAATTAAAATTTGGCCAATTTCATTAGTGGATTGAACGAAACCGGTAACTCGGTAAATAACCCTAGTAACATTTTGGTTTTATGTTGGTTTTATAACACTCTTGTAGAGTAAATTATGGTTTTCAAGAGCGTTAGAAAACTTAAAATGTTACTTGGGAAGTATGATCTGAAAATCAGGTTACGCTTCTATAAAACGAAGCGCAGGGACAGACATTCTAATTTCCCGATTAAGTTCATTTTCCGATTTTTTAAATCTTTAAAGAAGGTTAATTCTATTTTTTAATTCTGCTACACCACATAATTTTCAATCGTTTGAATATTTGAAACATTAGGAATCAAAAGTCTTCTTGAATAATTCAGAATATTTCGAATTCATCCAATATAAAAACGACGGAATAAAAAATAATAATTTATAAATTAGCTGAACAAAATCGAGTTTAGGTTTGAGTTTAGGGTAGTTTCAAACCGAGTGAAAATTTGGTCGGACTTCGGTCCCACGTACCTTAAGTTAGTTAATAGTTCAGAGTCGCGTGAACCTTTTGGAAGCACATGAGAGAAGTGAGGCTACTTTTAGCGTCATTTAAATCAATTTCGAAAAAAGAACTGTGAATTGATTAAATATGATATTTATTCACATGCGCCAATCATATTCATGGAAATAATTAAAATTACTTCTTATTAATGTTCTTTCCTTGTTAAGATTCTTGTTATTTTTATCCGCAGATGTTCCTCATTTATATTCATGGGTAAAGGGTATTGGCATGGAAAATAATCCCACCCTATTTCTCTTTTCGCATTTGTCTTCTGACATTTTTTAAATTGTTTTTTTTATCTCTAATGCCCAAATCGGCTTGAAAGGCTGGTTTACAATGCGTAAAACTTGTCACGGGATTTGATTCGCCATGTTTTTTTTTAAAGAGGCGGATTGAGGGGATTTTAGCTACGAAAACGCAACCCCCCCTTTGATGCATGGGAATCAACTCCCATGACACGTTTTCCGAACTGTAAACCAACCTTCAGGAAGGATACTTTGACTATTTTTTGTTATTTTCAATAGTTTAAAATTGGAAAAGTTTTTTATATTGGTCAGTAATAAAATCCTTAGATCTTAATGCATGTTTAATACATAATACATAATACATAATGTAGTGGATTAAAATAAAATTTCAAAATTCCAGAATTTTTCATAATATTGAAAAATGCGTAATTTTTTGTTCCTTAGTGTTTTTGTCCGCGCCCTTTGAAGAGTGAAGTATTTGAAGTTTAGCATTTTCCACAACTAACTTAATACTTAGAAGGTTAGTTAATGTACTTAAAAGAAGGTTATGGATTAATAACTTATGGTATTGAAAATTCATTCTAAACTTTTCTCAAACTTCTTACACGGAAAATGAAAATTAGCTCCATAAATATTGAAAATTTGAAGCTCTTGAATTTTGTCACAAGTTTTGATATGTCCCTTTTTGCAAGTGCGTTTGTCCCGTTTTTCTACCAAAATGATCTGGTCAGCCTACTTTTGGACACCCTCTATGCATCTTCAATGACTGTCCTGATTGAATCCAAAGTCGATCTCCCTTTACGGAATCCGAACTGTTTTTTTCCGATAAGCGTCTCACCTCCGTAAATGTGTAAGCCTTTAAGGATAACCTTCCAGAAGCTTCCCAGCGTATCCAGCAGACATAAGGGCTCATACGATAATGGATTTTTCTTCGGTTTTGGCAGCAGCACCAGTTTCTGGATCTTCTACTAAACACTTCTGCAGCACAATCCTCAACAGGTCCAGAAACACCAAAATCGCGGATTTTAGAGCCACATTTGGAATTCCATCCGGACCCGAAGCTTTCTTCATCTTCAAACCTTTCGCCACTAATAATAGCTCGTCATTGGAGACTTGCATACCTGCAGCGGTTACTTGGTTCACCTTCGTACGGCGTACGCGCCCACGTCGTAGAACCATGCTGCGGAAAAGGCCGTCCGCGATGATCTTCAGCTTGTCCGGACACAAAACCTCCGCTAGAGCTTGAATTTTCCCATCACTTGGATAGCCGCAATCCCCGATGAATCCGCCACCCAGTTACCGTTATTTGAAGGGAGTCGATAAGGTTCAGCAAAAATTGCCACGTCACAAATTGCTTCTGTTGTCGACTGCCATAACAGTTGCTGTGCGGTGTCGCAATGATTGAGATTCAACTGGATGATCTCCATTAATCCCGACCCGCCATCGCCTTCTTGTCTTCTTCTTCTTCTTCTTGGCATTACATCCCCACACTGGGACAGAGCCGCCTCGCAGCTTAGTGTTCTCTAAGCACTTCCACAGTTATTAACTGCGAGGTTTCTAAGCCAAGTTACCATTTCGCATTCGTATATCCTGAGGCTAACACGATGATACTTTTATGCCCAGGGAAGTCGAGATATCCAATCCGAAAATTGCCTAGACCGGAACCGGGAATCAACCCAGCGCCACCCTCAGCATGGTCTTGCTTTGTAGCCGCGCATCTTACCGCACGGCTAAGGAGGGCCCTTCTTGTATGCAGGGCATTGGCAGCCACCCATCGTATGATCGTTTCCATCCTCCGGTTTGCAGAGCAGGCATCTCGGTTGCTTCGTACAGTCCCTAGCAACGTGTAATTCTTTGCCACATTTTCTACATATACCGGATCTGTACGGACCTTTGCAGTTTCGCGCCTGGTGTCCAAACGCCATGCGTTTGAAGCATTGCACCGTCTCTTTGGTGCCCACGGAGTGAGTCTCAACGGGCATACCGACCATCCGACTTTCACCTTGCCCACCTCCACCATTTTGTTGGCAGCAATTGCTGGTAATCGTATCGCTGCTACTTGAGTACCACCGTACGCTTCCTTCAACCGGATCGTCATCTGCACCTGCACCAGCATATATTGCGAGACTAGAGCCTCCCTCAGTTCGTTTTCCGACGTAATCTCGTCCAGGTCTCTGCACTCGACTACTGCATCCTGTGTTAGAGCTCTTACGTTTGCTTCACTGCCCAAGGAATTGGCAACGAGCTTTTGATTGTAGGATCTTTCTTCATCGAACAGCAACCCCTTCTGGGTACGCCGTCCTCACTTTCCTGAGGATTGCTGCATACGTCGTTCTATCACTCGCTTTTATGATCAGGGCGTCGCCTCGACCGTCTCCAGGAGATCGACGTTTTGTAACGTTTTACGTTTTTTCGATAAATTTTAAGTACATGTCGTCGGGGGTGACAATGGGTCAAATGGGGGTGAGAATGGGTCACTGTTCCAACTACTTAGAATATTTGTACATTGGATTGAATGTATCTGAGGGCAAGAAGACTAAAATATAAGAGACCTTTTTGACCGATTTTGCTCTACGACCTCCAGGCTGCCGGTAAGAGCGATGACCCATTCTCACCCCCAGACCCATTGTCACCCCCACTGGCGGTAAGTCAAAATAGTAATTTATGACGTTTTTTCTTATTTCAAGTAAAATTACAAATTTAAATTATTTGGAATTAATAAAATAATGCAATATTATATTAAGTGAATAATTGGAAACCGGACGAAAAGAAATTTAAATGTTTGTTTGAATGTCGATTACGATGTTTGTGTCCTTACTAAATTATTATCCAAATTGAAATTGACCATTGACTGTTGTAGTGTTCTCATGTGTTCGTTTTTATCAACTCACTGAAGGCACGCACTCTTTGTCGCCATTTTAAAATTTATTTGGCGCAAATTTAAAATAATTAACGGCTTTTCAAAGGATAAGTTTCTTCATAAAATTCAGACCAGAACTCGATCATTTCGCTAAGTGAACGACTGGTGATTTAGGGAACGATTGCGAGAGTAGGCTACGAATTTTCTTAGTATTTAAAGTTGGGTTTGGCTAGTTTGACTAAAAGGTAAAGTGTGATTGGAGTGAATTGTTCTGAGTCTATTTTAATCAAATTTCTCAATTAACAGTTAACGTAGCAGACGTCATAAGGACGTGTTTTTTTTTATTTCAGCGAACACCGTGTTAGTTAATGAAACGTAAAAAAAGGTAAAACGAATTTAAATGTTTAATGTAATGTTTTTGTTAATGAACATAGGCGTAACTAGAGTCTCGGTCTAGGGGGGCCATGGCACCAGCTGGTGGGATGTAATTTTCAAAGGCGATTTAAAGCACTGTGCGCATGGATTGCAATAGAAATTGTTTGACTAAGTTTATCGCTCATTCGTCCTACAACCAACATAAAAAATCGCGAATAATACAATTGATTTCCAATGATGCTGTGATTGCTTCAAAACGCTGTGTCTGTGTCAACTTGTCTTCTCCATGTTACTGAATGTGGATAAGTGTAATCTAAGATTCAAGAATCTTCTACGAATTAACTATAAATGAAATTCGATATGAGTATATTTCTGAAACGTAACGCAAAAATCCAAGTTTTGACCCCTCCTCCCTCGTAGCAAAAAGTAACATTTTTTGCTACCCCTCCTCCCATGTAACGCGTAACTGTGAAAAAAAATTCTCCTTCTGAAGCATTTGGGTTTTGGTATTTTTTGAACACTATTAGAATAGAGCTCAATAATTAATAATCAAAGATATCAAGAATGCAGCTAGCAGAAACGAAAATAGAATTTGCGATCATAACCATTTACATAGTTTGCGGAACTGTGGTGTCGAGAAATACAATATTCGCTTGGTATTTTACGCATATCAGTCCCGCTATGTTAAGTTTATTCGATAATGACTAATATCGATAACGATAAACAGCAATTACTTCAATCAGTGATTAAACAAGACATTCAAATGAATTTTTATTCGCGTTATGCGTAACATTTGGTAGTACCCACCCCCCCACTTTAGTGTAACAAGAACGCAAGTAGGACCTCCCCCCTCCCCCCAGAAGCGTTACGTAATTTGTGAACAGACCCTTACTTAATGCATAAAGATCTCGATTTTTTTGAAACTTGAAATTTTTGAAACTCTTTAGATGTGGAATAAATTCTACGAATTTTTTTTTCGAATAATCAATATAAATGAATACTTATATTCCAATTCCAAAATGTATGCTATGTGCTGAAATAGTTAAGTACCGATGACCTCAAATTTGGAATCCTAAAGTGTTTTTTATGAGTCATAAATTCCATGAGTCATAAAACAAATTCCAGAATAACATAGGGTTTCTGTAGTTACTGACGTTAGGAAGAGGCTTTATTATGGTTTTCTGAATAGGTAAGAGATTTCTCTGCAAAAATCAAAGAGACTTGAGAAGCAACCAAATCGATCTGAATTGTGCTAAGGTTGCCTAAGTTTTGTTCAAATACTTTCAATGGAATGCGTTGTTGATTTTCTGTCATTGTAACAAAGATTCTTAAGTTTTAGAATTTTATATCTTTCTTGCCAGAATTATATAACGAAAGCAAAAAGCTCCATAGGAATTTGATCAACCGTTTTGCGGCATACCTTGCGATTAGCTCGAAGATTTTCGAAAGAATGGTCGTTCGAAATTTCATTGACCGGATTTGTGTACATGTACTTATTTTGATGTAGTGCTTCAGTCTTTTTGAAGCGGATGGTAGTTTAATAGAACAGAAATATTTATATCTTAATAATATGTTTTATGTTTCTAGTGACCAGGATACTAGTCAAACAAATGCAGAACAAATTTATTATTTTAAGCTAGTAAAGAATTAGAAGCGGCATTGATTTTAGCTTAAATCGAAAAAATGTTCCCGGGGTCCAACTTAAACATTTCGATGCTTGTTGAACAAATGGTCATAGATGTGATAACGCAACAAAAAATATGTTTATAGAATTCATAATCAAAATTAAGAAATATGTAGAAATATGTAAATGAAATAAACCAATTGTTGGAATTACTTTTCAAAATTTTCTGGGGGGCCATGTTAGGGGCCAGGCCCCCGGCCCCTCCTTATTTACGCCAATGTTAATGAAACGAATTCTCGTTGGACTTTTCCAGCGCATTGCGCTTTTTCGGGCTGAGGATACTGACCGAGTCGTTACGGGAATATGTGGCGTCTACAGGGCCCACCATTTCGTCCAACAGACATCGAGAGCTCGAGCGTGCGTTAAGGCTCGCCTGTAAAGACAGTCAAACGTAGGAGGAGTGAAGTCGCTCGTCAAAAAGCGAAAACTCGGCGTTCGCCAATCAACCGTCGAAGGTAAGATCCCGCCGATTCCCGTGGATCATTCCGAGAGTGCGGTCCCGTATGCTGTCAATAATCGCGCTGAACCGAACCGAATCGACGGTTAATAGTTTTCCTTTTAGTCCTCGCTCGGTGAACGGAAAGATACGCGAAGCGGTCGTTAGAAAGGTTACAAGCTTGAGGGAACGGTTGTTCCGGACCATCTCGATTCTGAAATCGGAAACCTTCCGTCCAGCCGACCCCTCCGCATCTCTAGTCTCGGTCATATCGCTCGAGCTCGACCTCCATCGCTGCGGGCCAATCTACAGCATCTGCGGCAAAGCCATTCGACCGCCATCGCCACAACCTGGTCGGAGGACACCGTCGCCATCTTTTCGGCGGAGTACTTTCAACGCATCAGTGCATCGAGAAGCAAAAAGCTGCGCAGGTATGTGAGCTTGTTATTTGCGGCCATGATTAGCTCTTTTTGCCTTTCCGTACCGAAACGTCTAACCCGAATTAGAGAATGGATTTGAAGAAGTTGGCTTGAGTTTTAGTTGTACAGCTTCACGGGGTGCGACACTCCATTGCGTTTGCCGTGCTACAGTTTGAAAGTTGGCTTCGAAAGTTTTTTCCGTTCTCTTTCCAGTGGGTTGAGCGAGTTCAGGAAGGTGGGAAGTGGGAAGTAAATATTAAGCGTGTAATTTTGGAGCCAGCGACCGTCGAGAGTCCCCAGAGGTAAAGGTAAAAGTAGGGCAATAGAGCACCGGTGGTCTCTTCGAGAGTGGCGCTTAAGCCACCGTGTTTTAAAATCACCTCGAGAACAATTCGCGAATGGTTACAGTTTTTCTTTCTTTTTCTGTTCCTTCTTCTTTTCCACAGTCATCTTCTGCTTCTTCCTCTTCTCTCGCTGGCTTTCTACGGTTTGCCAATCACCGTTCTTGACGCCATCCTTTAGTACGCTAGCACAGTCGTGCACGTTCTGCTGCTTTTTCGGGACTTCCTGCCTCCTGGCGAGTCCCTGCTTCACTCTCTCCGTGCGAGTATTTTGATGCTCATTGGTGTCTGCTGTGTGTCTGTTATGCTCCACTCCTCTCTCAGCGTTTTTCAGCTGATTCAGCTCATTTTGAGTGCGTTCTGTTCCGCTCGGCAGCTTTAACTGCGGATTAGATGATAGTCACTAGAACCTTTATCTTAGTGTGGACATTGTGTTCGTCCTTCACGAAGTCATAAAGCTCGTTGACTCGCTTCCGCATCTCCATCAGGTTGGACCTCCAGTTGTAGTTCCTGAATACACTATTGTCGATTTTGTGTGGGCACCTATTTTGGTTCCGGTTCGGCCTTGTTCTCAGAAATCTTGGCCAAATACTGGTACTTGCTACTGCTCCCATCACTGGAGATCGCTGCGCTTTCCACTTTTTGGAAAACATTTGCTCCACCTGTTCCTTCGTTGTTTTTTGTATTCTTTCCATGTTAAAGGGTCCCCTCCTGGTCGTTATCTCTACCTGTTGTAGATAGTCGCCTTGTGATCCCATGGGTCTTTGTAAACAGTGAGGTCTATGCAAGGGTGACTCAGTGCCTTATAACACCGGGTTCAGAGCCGAATCGGCGTAAATCAGGAATGGTGCATCTGAACCTACTACCACAGAGAGCTGTGTAACAGTCGAGCACATCTGTATATGGATGCCCATATACAGATGTGCTCGGCTTGCGGTTAGCGGCAGTATAGGTGACAGGTGTTGAGCGTTACCGGAGACCTACCAGGTTGTTTACCGGGACGGAGGCAGCCGAACCATTAGCCTGCTTGCAATTTCAAAAAGATGTCACTCTTTTTTACTCAGGAATCAGAATAGCTCGACTGTCATCCCATATACGCCTATCCTAATCCTGTCCAAAAACAGAGAATCGTCCAATGTCGTTTGCCATTACCAGTATACCATAATCAGGATCTTACTGGTATGAATCCCGATGTGCCGGTGGCGGTTTAGACAACTTAACAACCAACAAGTTGAATTTGACGAGTAATTATGTCCCATTATTTTTTATTAAAAATCAGATTTTGGGATCATAAGTTATGATCAATATACTTTTAAAACGTCAACCTGAGTATAACCGCATGTTAATATTGGGATATCCACCTAACAGTGCTATTAAACTTATATAAACTTTATCGCAACAGAGTTTTATCCAAAGTCAAATATTAAACAAATTTAAGCTTCATTTTGTTGAAAGATGTCACTAAGCTTCAATTCCCTGGGTCTTTTAAAAGCTTGAATTGACCGGCTTGAAACCGAAAAAAAGAGAATTTAGCAGAATGTGACCACGTAATAGTTCTCTTGATTCCTCCCAAAATCACAACAGATATCGATGTCATATGTTGAGGTCATTCAAACTGTCACCGTGATCTTAGCACACTCTATCAGCACCCCTAAACATCAATGTCCGCGTTCTGGGTCAAAATTGCTACCAACCATTCACAGTGAAATGAAAACATGTTGCTTCGGCTTAACTCCAGTCACGCTTCACAAGCTCGATTCTCGAAGTCCGCTTCATATGCCACTTTCAATCAATAACAGGTTTCATCAGTATCAGGAGTAACATCTGATAGAATAGGAAAACAAACGAGTAGCGTCGCAGGTTGAAGTGAGCGGTGATTGTAATGTCACCCAGCCCCAAATCATGGCCAGCTGTGAGCGGTGGATTGCTGGGACGCAATTTCATTATTAAATATTTGATGTTCCAAATTCAAGTTCAAAGCGTTGTTGTCTTATCAAAATAGAAATAATGAGCTTTTGAATTGATAAGATCATAACGAAATTGATTCATGGAACAACATGAGTGCGAGTTGTTCGGCACGCATCAGTTTCGAACCAATAGCCTGGCAGTCATGGACTTCTACTACTTACGATCGGCTCCGTGTCGCAGTGATGATGGTCGCCGAAACAGTGGGAGTCGAGTTGAATCACAAACTCACCAATCTGCTGAACGGTGATCATCTGAAGCCGGAGTTTCAAAGTATCCAAGCTATTTTGATAAAATGATTATTAATCGATTCAGTAACTCCAGTTAAATCCACAACACTGTCTGCCAACTCTGGTGGATGGAGATTTTGTCCTGTGGAGTCACGTGCCATCGCCATCTATCTGGGAGCAGTACGGCAAGGATGATCGATTGTACCGAAAGAGGTCCGCAAGCGAGCCGTGGTGAATCAACGGCTGTTCTTCGACGCCACAGTTCTATATTGCCGGTTCGCGGAGGTCCTATCCGCGATGAAGCGCGAAGGATTCTAAAGAGTTCAAAAATTACGCGGTGGCGATGTTGGAGGTGTTTCTGGAAGGGAAGAATTGTTGCAGGAGGGATTTAACGGTGATTATATATACTCCACTCAATGACGTTCGATGTGGCTGATTATGAGGAGAGGTATCCGAATGTATAGTTGGTATAAGGGTTAGCGGCTTAACTCCCGGATGGAGGAAGAACAGAAGAGGCGCTATGCAAGCAATTTTGTATCGAAAGTTCTTCCAGGTGTACTATCCGAAGTATTTCACCAAGTGAAGAGAGAGTAGTGAAGGGCGCTACTGCTTAATTTTTTGGAGCAGTTCCTGGATGGTATTAACATTTAACGGGCGAAGTAATCTCCATTGATCGGAGGTCAACGAGATAGGTAAGATCCAGCAACAAGGGATTTCTATAAGTCAGTATCTAAATGTTATGACATGGGCTTCAAATCGGAGGTCTGTAATTGAAATAAAAGCTTTTCCATGCTAATAACAAGGAAATTGCATTTTCTTGCAAGACGAAGTCACGAAACCGCACAAAAACTGGATTACCGTTAAACCTGTTCCAACTTGCTCGCCAACCCACACGATGCGACACGGATGTGCAGGAAGCAAATTCCGCTTCTGAAGGAATTTTAACTTAGCTGTCGTCCCAGCCGGCTGCCGAACACCAGTAGAGTCAGCTTCATCTGCGTCTGCATCGGCTATAACTTTATATTCATTATTGCACAACGCTCCAGCTAGCTATTCTCGCGGTTCTGTTTGCCATTCCCCAATAGCTATACGGTGTCGCACTGAAAGGCTGTAATATAAGAATGGAAACTTCGTTAAAAAAAAAATTATTGCATTGCAATGTCCGAGGAGTAAAAATTTTGCATAAATTACAGCCGTTGAAATCCTGGATATGGAAAAACGAGACGTAATTAAGTACTGCCTATGGCTACAAATGGGTTTGAACATCGAAGAATATAATTATTTAGTATGATGCTCTTACGAGTAGAATTGACATTCATTTTGTGAATATTAATGGGTGTCTGGCCTCAAATGTATGACTTCGTATTACAAGTTCAACGTAGTGTCACTGCCTAAAATCGTTTAATTTCCCTTATGGAAAGCTCGTTTTCACTAAATTCTTTAATTTTGAAACATGTTTAAGTATGATCCAATTAACAATCATTGAGGCGTCAAGAAATTTCCGACCTGGAATAGAGTTTTACGTTTATATAGAATGAAATCACAACAAAAAACATTCTCTCAAAAATATAGTTTTTCCCTTGAAAAAGCACATCCAAATGGCGAAAGTCGGGGAGTAAAACGCTAATCGTTTAATGGTTTTTCTTTTCATATACTGTATACAAGGCTATATGATCGCTCCAAACACAAACTTTTATAGAAGGCCCGGAGACCCATAGTGTTATATACCGATCGACTCAGCTCGACGAATTGAGGTAATGTCTGTGTTTTTTTTCTTCCTAAGCAATGGAGGGGAATCTGCTCAACAGACATCCCTGTCGAAGCGGTTTAGGGCCACCTCCCAACAGCAAACGAGGGAGGCGGACTACATCCCTGACCCGCTAAATAGTTTCCATTGCCGCCATCCCATCGTCCTTTCGGTCAACAGAAAGTAATGCATCGGGGCAATGCACAACGCACCCTCGAGGTTAGCTGCGTGTCCTGGCACCGCACATCATAACTCGCTTTTAGAAGAACACCATGGTCGCCAGCGTTGCCCTCCAGGTTGGAGCAATTACAGGTGATGTCTGTGTGTGTGTGTTCGGCACCCACCCAAAAAAATGTCACTCATTTTTCAGGTGCTTATCTCTAACTCGATTTACTCGCAACAAGTTGCACTCTCGACGCAGAATCTCTACCATTAATTACTTATTTCATAATGCATCGAGAAAGGCTTCATCACCGCTAGGTGGATTAATCAGGATTTTTAGACTGAGATAGCCTAAATTTCTTCATATAAAATATACCCCTTTTGATTCTATGTATTACAAAAGGGCATGCATCTTTAAAAAAAGATAACAGCTCCGAACTTTTCAGCATCTAATTTTGTTCCGCTGCTCTAATTTTGTTCGTGATTTCAAGGGCACCACTATCATCATGAAGAAACGAGAGTGCTGTCATCTTTTATTGTAGTATAAGCGTGCTGTGACGCAGCTTAACCAAAATAAATAGATGATAGCTATTCATTTGCTTGTTTATCGCGATTGATGTTTGTAAAAACGCGAGTATAATTTATTTGGATTCTGGACAGTTTTACCTTATAAGGTCTAAATGCTAGAGATTCTTTTGAACAACTAAAATGGAACGAGAGAACAAATATTGAACATTGAATCACAATCAGCATAAACAAAAGAAAAATAAGACAAATAAGACAAATAAGACAAATAAGACAAATAAGACAAATAAGACAAATAAGACAAAAGACAAATAAGACAAATAAGACAAATAAGACAAATAAGACAAATAAGACAAATAAGACAAATAAGACAAAAGACAAATAAGACAAATAAGACAACAAGACAACAAGACAAATAAGACAAATAAGACAAATAAGACAAATAAGACAAATAAGACAAATAGACAAATAAGACAAAAGACAAATAAGACAAATAAGACAAACAATAAGACAAACAAGACAAATTAGACAACAAGACAAATAAGACAAATAAGACAATAAGACAAATAAGACAAATAAGACAAATAAGACAAATAAATAAGACAAATAAGACAAATAAGACAAATAAGACAAATAAGACAAATAAGACACATAAGACAAAAATAAGGGCTGCAAATGGTGGGTTGACATCAAGGAAGGAGCGCCCAACAGAGCTCTCCCCACAAGACCCACTTCCACGGGCGTCTGATGACAAAAGACCGCCAGCTAAGGGTTGTGTACTTAGCTGGTAGTGCAGCCTGGGCACTGTGTCCTTCTGACATCAGCTAGAGTAGAAGGTACGCCCGAGCGTCTGTTCACCAGGGAGTGGCTCAAACAGCGTCTGCCTGGACCCAGCGGCTAGACTGAAATGCTGTATCGCGTCAGCTATACCTAAGGTGGCAGCATCATCGCGATGTAGGTAACGCGACTTGGTAAGGTTGCTTACTGAAGCCGCTCAAATACCACGAAAATGGAGATAGAAGAAAAAAGAGAACGTTATTTTTGGCAACTCACCCGCAACGAAATAAGGACTATGATTGGGTCCCGGAATGTCAGGACCCTAAATGAACCTTCTGTTCTGGCTCGTGAACTGCAGAAGGTTGGAGTGAACGTGGTTGTATTCAGAAGTCCGATGGCCTAGATCCGAGAACGTGAATTTCGAGCCGTAACCACGACCAATACTCGTATCCATAACATCTATCACAGCGGCGGTGAAAAAGCAGAGCATGGAGTTGGTTCATGTAGCGATGGGCAAGGGATGAAGGAGTGATGCGGTGGAAACCCATTAGCGAACGAATCTGTGTGTTGAGGATATGCAAATTTTCAATTAGCTAATCAACGTTGACGCACCGACAAACGATAACTGACGAGAAGGACACGTTTTATGAATGTCTTGATAAAGTTCTGGGGAGGCGCCAAAGCTACGGACGAAAATTGTTATCGGAGACGCCAACGCTCAGGTCGGTAGAGAGGACTTTTTCCGTCCCATAATCGGTGACAAGGCCTACGGCTAGTAAATTTGTGCTGCCAGAGGATGGCCATCAGTAGCACCTACTTTGCACGAACATCCGAAAGCACACCTGGAGACACCCAAATGGTGAAACTTGCAACCAGATAGACCATTTCTGGTGGATGGGCGATTTCTCGGATGTTATCGATGTGCGGACATTCAGAGGTCCGAACATTGACTGATCATTACCTCGTTGTCAGTAAATTCGATCAAGGTTGTCAACTGTATCGAACGAAAGATCACAGCGAACGATGCGTTCAATATCCAGCGATTGTCGGCGGAAGGAGTATCGGCTGAAAGTACCGCCAGAAGCTCGACGAACGGATAAGTGCAATCAACGTCAGCGACAACATCAACGATCTTGAGAGTCGATCCATGGAGCGGTGAGCACAAACAGCACGAGAAGGGTAGGGCACTGCACAGAGGCGACCCAGGACGGTGGTTTGATGTGGAGGTCAGAGAGTGACAGACGAGAAGAACGCTTCAGAAGCCGATGTTGGTGTCGGGTATCCGATCAAATAGAGATCGGTACAAGGAAGCAAGAGCAGCCCAAAACGAACCCACCGCAGGAAGAAAAAGAGTACGAAGAACAAGAGTGAGGCGCAGGAAAAATGGAGAGAACGATAGCGGAGGTTTTATGAGTCTTATCAATGGCGTGCGGAGACAGACAGCGCCATCTCCCGTCATGTGCAACGTCCAACAAGGGAATTTGGTGACAGATAAAACTGAAGTGGCTGCCAGGTGGAAGCAACACTTGAGACTTTGTTGAATGGAGGAGTGACGGTATCGTGAACAGAATAAATATTAGCGACGATGGACAAGCTCTGGAGTCACCTACACTAGATGAGGTTAAAAAGCTGTTAAAGAGCTGAAAACCAATAAGGCTGCGGGAAGGATCCAGCCCTCGGCTGAACTTCTCAAACATGGCAGGAGCAGCTTATAAAGTTCTGCACCATATTATGTCAAAACATGGGAAGACGAGGAAATGCTCTAGCTGGTTGACGGCCCCATTTGCCCTCTCTTTAAGAAAAGCACAGACTGGAATGCGCCAATAACCGAGGAATAACCCTCCCCATGCACAAAATTATGTCCCTATTCTGTTCAACAGATTGAGACCGGAAGAGTCCTCGTCGGTGAATACCAAGCAGGTTTTCGTGAGGGCCGATCAACGACGGATCAAATGTTACCCTGAGACAAACTTGATAAATTTCGGGAGATAAACTTGCAGACACATCATCTGTTTATTGATTTCAAGGCGGCGTACGATTTAGTCAAACGGAATGAATTATGACAAATTAAGCTTGAACATGGTTTTCCGGCGAAACTGATACGGTGATTGGTATAACGTTGGACGGATCGAAATCATGAGGGTTGCGATGAAATATCGACGTCATTTGTTACCTTAGACGGATTAAAGCAGGGTGATGCATCTCGAATCTACTGTCACTAATAGCGCTCGAGGGAGCGATTAGGAAAGCTTGGCAAAGAACGGTACCATTATCACAAAATCGAATATGCTGCTGATTTGCGGACGATATCGATATTATCGAATTATCGCCGTGCCGTGGAAGAGGCTTTTGGCTTTAAGAGGGGAGAAGCGAGATTGGATCATCGATCATACAGCAAAACGAAGTACATGGTCGCTGGCAATCAACGTGGGTTCATTAGGGTGGTGGTCGTGAATGGTGCTGGATGGTGAAAATTTGAAGTGGTAGAAGAATTTTGTATCTTGGAACATTAGTGACGTGATGATATGATGCTACCCGCGAGGTGAAAAGTATGCAGCTGCAAATAGGGCTTATTACGGACTCTAACCAGCTTAAGTCCCGAGTCATAAACGAAAAACAAACCCGCGGTGTATACTACTCTGATTCTTCCGGTGCTTATACGGCCATGAAACATGGCGTTAAAGGAGGCGATCGGAGAGCTCTCGAGTGTTTGAGCGTAAGGTGCTGGGACAATACTCGTTAAACAGGAGAACAGTATCTGGCGGCGTCGCATGAATCACGATTGTAACCTTAGGTGATGAGGCTGATATTATGCTTATACAACACGGCAGACTATGGTGGGCTGTCACGTTGTTCGTATGCGAAGAACGTCAAGCGAAGATAATATTTAGTAGAGAACCTGCAAGAGGCCGCAGGCTTTCTGGAAGCCGCGTACACGATGGCTTTTGCAGTTAGAGGACCTGAGGGCGCTAGTGTTCAGGGTACTGGAAGCGATTGGCCCAGGATCGAGTCCAGTGGAGAAGGATACCCATTCGGCGTAGGTTCATCGAAGAGCTGTAGCCATCAATTATCAAGTAAGCAAGGCTAAGACAAAAGAACAAAATAAGACAAAAGCAAAAGACAACAAGACAATACAAGACAAGACAACAAGACAAATAAGACAAATAAGACAAAAGAAACAATATAAATAAGACAAATAAGACAAATAAGACAAATAAGAACAAATAAGACAACAAGACAAATAAGACAAATAAGACAACAAGACAAATAAGACAAATAAGACAAATAAGACAAATAAGACAAATAAGACAAATAAGACAAATAAGACAAATAAGACAAATAAGACAAATAAGGACAAATACGACAAATAAGACAACAAAGCAACATTAAAGACATATAAGACAAATAAGACGTTTCCAACACACGGTTACTTTGAATTGTTCATGAGCTCTGAGATGTGAGTTTTTACCAACACCGATTGTAAGAGGTTTAGAAGCCTCATTCTAAGGCGTGTTATCATATCATGATTCTGAAGCCTCCCTGTCATGTAACACCTTCAAGAAACTGGAAGCTTCCTTTCAGAGGTCCGGAAGCCTCTTTCAAGGGCTAAGTCCTCTTCAAGAGGCCCAAGCCTCCCTTTCAAGAGGATCCTAAGCCTCTCTTCCAAGAGGCCCGAAAGCCTCTTCAAGAATCTCAAAGCCTTTTCAAAAGGCTCAAGCCTTCATTCAAGAAGTTGAAACCTTCCGAACCACAAGAGGCTGGGGAGCGTCCTTCATAAGGTCTGAAGTCTCCTTTCAAGAGTCTCGATGTTTCCTCGAGAGGCTCAGAAGCCTCCTTTAAGATGCTCGAAACCTCTTTTCAAGCCTCATTTCGAGGTTCGGAAGTTCTCTTTCGAGAGACTGGAAGCCTCTGAAGACTTAAGTCAAGAGTTAGAAGTCTCCTTCAAGAGACGAGAGTCAGAAATCTGCATTCAAGAGACTTGGAAGCTCTTTCAAATGACTTCAAACCTTGTTTTGAATGGTTCGAAACCTTCTTTCGAGGAGGCTTCCACCTTTTAAGAGACTCGAAGCCTCCTCCTAAAAAGGGTGAGGCACAGAATGTAAAACTCGAAGGGATACCTCTCCAGACAAAGGTTGAGAACGCTGATTTAGAGGAATTATTGGGAAATACCCAGAAGAGTTTCTGGAGAGTAATATCCAGAGTAATGCCTTGACGAATACTCGAAGGAATTCCTCTGAAAATCTATATCTAGAAAATATCCTGTAGAATTCCTCTGGAACTTCAAGAATGAGAATTCCAGGACGAATACCCGAAGGAATATGTGGAGGAATATCCGGAGAAACTCGTGGAGGAATATTCCTTGAGGAATATTCAGGAGCATTTGGAATAATTTCTGGAGATGGATGGATATAATTGTATGCATATTGAAGCTTTCCGTACTGGAAAAAGATGCAGCTGTATATCTTGAATCTCAATCTCAAATACTGTTTGGATTGTCCAGAATAGCTCAAAACTAGCTTACCATTTCTGTTTACCCCCTTCCCGATATAATTGAATGGATATTGAAGCTTTGAGTACCGAAAAGAGCTTCTAAGCAGCTGTCCCAAAGTCGTGAACTCAAGATAGTTTGGATTGTCCAGAATATTGAGTGTGGTATTCATCCGCTTAGCAGCGCAAATGTCATGTTGGACTAATTATCTTGGAATCTATGAGACTTGAGAGTGTCCAATTTCTATAATATTGTTAAGTACATAGAAATAACTGAGCAGTCTTAAGACGGCGTCTATGCTTTATTATGTCCCATATGCAACTGCCCAATTTTTGTTTGCGTTCATGAAGTACTAGAATGAACAAATTGCATAGCCTTGTCTAAAATCTCCTAGATTTGCAAAAAACAACCTGAGCAACTAATACTTCCTTAGGGTTTTAAAGTTGCTAAGGCGACTTGATAAATATTTGGCGAATCAAAACATTTATGGAACGTTGAAAACAGGATCTATTCTGCAAATAACTTTAATTGTTTAATTTGAATCATTGGAATCATGAATTTTATATTTTCAGGTTTGGAGGAAAGAAAGGCCAAAGTTTTCTTTCTTTGTGAGTGTATTTTGCGCATTACGCCATTTTGAAGCTACGTTTTCTTATTGCGTCAAACATAATGTAGATTACATTACAAAACTTATAACCATGTTCTATTGTAACTAATACTCCTAAACTACTTTCTTAGGCTCATACGAGGCATGACTAAATCAATTGCTTCACAATACTGATTGTAACAGACTCAATTTGGCATAGTTTGTTCGATGAGCACTTGTGGCAAATAGGTTTCGATTTCTCAATTGCCGAGTAGGAGACGCTTTGTCAATGATTGGATATCTCTACGCATACATCGCGCCTCGTACGACGGAAGTGGGAACGTTATCCATCCTAATTTGTGTGAGGCATATAAAATAAAATTGTTCTGAATAAATTCGATTCGATTCTCATGTCATATACGGAGACCATACAATACTACAATATTCTAGAATTGATCTGACATACGCAACGTACAAAGTTTTAATATCATAGGGATCTTGACAGTTATAACACAGAGAAACAGACGTCTCACCCTACACAAGTTCCATCGTTCATGTTTTTAACGGTGGATTAAATTTGTGTAGGTGGTCGATCGGCACAGAAGATGTTTCCACCGTTTTTTTTTGTGTTTGACGTTTGCTTCTTACCGGGTCCTGGTTGCCGCTTGTCCACCTATAGGTATGTATACAGTATACAGTATGTTTATGAATATAAATGGTTATATGAATACTTATGACACATGTATTTTCAACAAATAATAATAGTACTTCTGTAGTGAAAAAATAAATCCAGCAAAGAACGCCATTGTTGACAAACACCTTCCTGGTGCCTCAGTATTAAAATAGGCTAAAAAAATTATAAACCTTTGATAAATTCTTCTATGGCTAATCAAAATGCAAGGTTCGTATTTATATTTCTAAGCCTTCATTTATACATTTTCACGCTCACAATAAAATTAAAAAAATCATCTATTGCAGTTCACCCATCTTAAAAGTTCCTTAACATTTACTCATCTAACTCATCATCAAAGCAGCAATAGAGTTCTCGAAATGATAGGTGAGTTTTTATTTCTATTATATTTGCTAGAGATAAAATTTATTGCTCTCTATTTTCAGAACTAAAATCCATAAACACCGAGTTTAATTCCGAATGTTTCTTTGAGAAATGTTGGTTCTATCTCGCCGGAGAATGATTTTCATCAAACTTTCTGACGTTAACAATAAAAATACCTAGTGCTATGGAAAATAAAAACATTAACTTGGAATATTTATTAATAAAGTAGTTATACATTGAAAGCCGTGTATTTTCTTTTTGTTATTTGTTTTGTGGCAATGAATGACTACACAATCATCGTAATTTAAATGGGGAATGATTGTTACTTTAACTCTAAAATGTTGTTACGCTGACTAAGCATGGTATTGCTGTCATCCCAATTTTGCATCCATAGTAAAAATCCACAACTATTTTCGTTTGAAATGACTGATCAATGTAGTCTGCACAAATCAAGTGGCGTTGTGCATTTAATTTAAACCATCAGAATGGTAACTTTAACCGCACCGCTGTTTTCAGTGTATGTATACAGTGCGTTTAGCATTGGGCGATAATGTTTCCGTGACGATGATTTTAGTTGCATTTTGTTCTAAGTGGGACGACTCGCCTTTCTCTGTAATTATAACTAAATCTTTTAATAAAACTAAGCATATTCGCTGCTCTACGGATAAAGGTTCCCCCAAACATACGCATTAATCACGCGACGCGATTCTATCGACTTGGCGACTGCGACTCATCGCCGCTGATAGGAAGCCTAAATGGGACATTGCCTGCAGCGACCCAACGATAGAATCGCGGCGACTAGCTGCCGCCGTCCCACTTGATTAGGGACCGGGTAAAGGGACTACGGTAATGGCCGCACGGACCGGTTAATTTCCACCGAAGCAAATTGCGGATTGTGTGGTATGAATTGTTAGTTTATTATTCTCTTTTGGAAGTGTGTAGCGAGTGTGATATCTTATGATGTATTATCCACTTTATCGACTAAACGCACCACGAGTCGATATGACAAGCGCCGCAACTGATTTGAATTTGAAATATGCACAAGCAGGCCATGGGCAACAACGTGACGGAAGCCTCAGTTTTTCAATCGATTACACACGGACCACAGGTAAGTCAGCATTTCTTCTCCATAAACTTTAGCAGTTCGGCTGGTCCGATTCCAATTGGTTCGGGAACGCACATTTGGCAATCCTGCCAGCTAAAATTCAAGTTCTAAATTCGTCACCTGGTTTATTTGACAAAAAAGTGGTTACGTAAATATATATATCATTAGCTGTAAGCGAGAAACAACAACACAAGAAATTCTCTATCGTCACGCAAGTCAAAGAAATCCGCATCGCATCTTCATACTGCATATCAGTGGCAGATTCGAAAATTCATTTCGTTCCGTGTAAATCATCAAAGCCGCCGTCTCAAATACGCATCCAAACGTCCAACTGCCACGAAAAGAAGGCGAAAATAATTTGACATGAGAATCTGACACTTCTTGGTGACATTCGCATTTCCGCCAATGAACAGCTTTCCCTGGAGTCGCGGACAAGAATCGCACAGATCGCAGTCACAAAAATCGATTAAAACCGTAAGTCCTGAATGAGTCATTATTTACTCGTGTCAGTCAGCCAACGATTAAATTTGAGATAGTTCCGCCTATCGGAAAACGAATTCCCTGCCCGTTGAGCGCGAAGGCCCACACCATCGTGTACCGATTCAGTGGCATCTAACTCCAAACCTACACCCGTGTGCTTCAGGTACGAACTTAGGAAGGACAGACCGTCAGGAAAACTGCTGTTTTATCACTGGGAAAGAGTCCAGCTCCCTCCTGACAAGCGAACTATCAAGAAAAGGCCCCAAAGGGTGAGTTTTTTGAAATTAGAATTGGCCATATTAGGTTGTCATTACTGTTGCCTCAACAGGGCCTTTGTTACCATCCGGATCACTCCGAACAACGCGGGAACCCATCGCCGGGCAGAAGAGGCGGAAAGCCGGCGAGTGAACGACAGTCCAGGGCTACGAGCGCTCGTCCCACAAGAGCCGGCAGAGGGCGGCCTGGGACACCACTGACTGAAACGATCGAGGATCGGCAAGATTCGTCACCCGTTGTAGCGGGTGAAGAAAGCATCATCGACGACGAGCGCAGGAAAACTCCCTCGGAGGGTCCCCAACCAGTAACCCGGTCGCACTGGACGGCCAGAGGGATTGGCGAGCGGAGCGAACGAACGTACAAGAGCAAGGATTTCTGACGAGAGGCGTGCGTGGAGCGGCGGCACGTGACCGACGCAGAAAGGTCGTCGCTGTGGGGACGCCCCGACGGTACCGTGAGTACGAAATATGTTAGCAGTAAAAGAGATGAATAGAGAAAGAGTAGAGGAGTAAAGCCAGAAGTAGAGGCTAGAAAGAAGATGATCAGGGCCGCTGCCCAAAATACATGTATGCAAAATCTAGCTTCTTGGCTTTATTGTCTCTGTTGGTGCTTTTAGCCTCCAGTTTTGTTTGTTTTGTGTCCGCTTTGTTAGTTCTGCTCACGCATACCGGAAACCTCTCGCAGCTCACCTATACTTTCGAAGTTAACTCAGAAAGTGTGCCTCTGTAAGCACGCTCGAAGCAGGCAATTCATTTGTGCGGATTGCTCAATGCTAATGCTGATGCTAATAAATTCAGAATTAGAACTTTCCTGAAAAAGCATTCGATTTGTTTGGTTACATTGTTTGATAAAGCGATTTCATTATAAAAATACAAAACAAAACTCCAACATTTTCAATTGGTAATAGTAAACAATGATAGCAGATTTTAAATTCAATCATACGGTGGATATAGGGGAACTGGGGGTGGACGCCTTACGTTAAGTGAAAATGCTACTTTTCATCAATGGAAAACCACCATTTCAGCCAGTTTTCATCAGCGCATACTAAAGAACAGCATCACTGCGACTGACTACTCGATGACAGATATCTAATTGTACATTTTATTGCACAGAAATTTGATTTTAAAAGCACCATGAAAATATTGATTTTGAAACCTATGCGGGGTGAGATGCGCGCGGGATGGGTTAAAGCGCGATGTGTTTATTGTACTGATTTTCATTTTAATTGTCCTCACATAAGGCAATTAACGAATGTTCAGCTGTTTCGGCCATACAGAAATGAAAGATAGGCGTACTGTCTTCACACCGACCTCTCAGAAGCTTTGAAGGCCCATCAAATCGTTTCTTGGAGACCAATTTATGACGATTCTCGTGTGGAACACATAGAACACGAGTAAGCAGCATGGCTTCATATCCAATTTTCAATTTACTCAATGAATAACAGCGATAGAAAGACAATTACTGAGTTGAATTGCATCAAAACACGCAAAAATCATTTTTCGAGTTTTCATGTCGTACCTAGAAAAAATCACAGAAATATATGTATCCAATGGCAATATTTTCATTGATTCATCGTATAGACTATTTAAAATAATCACAATGGGATATTTAACCTATTTGTTCAGGGGTGGCGCGTTTTAACCCCTATGGGCGTGTTACCCCCACTTCCCCTACTACGAAGCAAATGAGAATAAAATTGAATTCAATCTCAGTAGGCTTGCATGAGATGCCAGATTTTTCAAAGCGTGACGTAGAAAACAAAATTTGATCATTAAAATAATTTTCACTAGCTAATTTTTTTACGGATGAGTGAATCGAGCTTAAATTGCTTTGGCTACTACACTGTATTGACGAATTTTTGACGGTAGGTGAAATAATTCAGGCCCTCGAACCTCTTCAAGCAGTGTTGAACTCACTTACCGTAGAGGCAGTGCAGCGCACGACATTTTTGCATCTGCGCATGCTGCTAAAATTTTCACGCCGCTAATCTATAGTTTCACGCCTATTCAAATTTGAAGAAGTCCTAGCAGAATTTTCAGTGGAAATCCTGGAGATCCAACTGAAATCTCTGCAGAATTTTTTTGATGATTCTCATGTATTAAGTTGAAGCTCCAAGAGTTTTCGTGAAGATACACAATGATTTTCTTGAAAACCTCCTACATTTTGCGTGAAATTTGAGAATCCTTCCGTAAAAACTAAAAAACTCAATGGAAATAGAAGATTTCGCCGTGAACATCCAAAGAATTTATCGTTGATCTTTTGTACGGCAGGAAAGCCATTTGGCTCAAAGACATAAGTATTGATAGTTGTTTGGTCGACCCGTATGCTTGACCGACAGACCATTTTGCAAAAGAATTCATCTGCATAAAGTTATTCGGTCTTTGTCATTCGGATCGAACAGTTCATTTGGCTGAAAAATCGATTGGCCGAATTTGCCATACCTGAAAAATTGCCAGTAGTCCGAAAATGCAGTTCGGTGAAAGTGAAACATTTTTCTACGGGAACTACTGTCAAGTGTTGAGAATTCTTTTGAAATTACCGAGAGAGCTTCTAGATTTGCTAGGAAACATTATTGAATTTAAGCGGAAAATTGTTGATTTGACATGAGAGTTCCTTCAAATTTTCACGGAAAGTTCGTTCCAAATCTCTCAGAGTAAGATATTGTTCTGAAATTCTAACAAACGATGCTTCCACCATGACTTTCAATCTAGATTTTTAAGACGACTAAATTAGAAACCAATGTTAAAACAGATATCCATCGGGAGACCTCATTGACTTTTCACGACGAAAAATTCTTCGAAGTTTCAGCGAAAGATTGTTCCAAATGTAAATTTTAACAAAAATCTTTGGTTTTAATGAAAAAATTGTTGGAATTTTTAGAGTTTCTTTTTTTGTTACTATTTGTATTGTCTCATAAAGAAAATTTTGGAAATTCCATTGACCGGAAAGTGACAGACGGTCGAGCTGGTAATTTGTCAAAGACCCTAACAAGTCGTCTGGGTCGAAATCGATTGTTCAGCTTGAAGAAGCATTCGGCCAAAAATGCCGTTTATCGAATGCTTTACATATTCGGTCAATGTCAATTACTTGAACGGACCATTGGTCTTAACTGGCCACTCGTTTGTTCAAATTGCCTTTTTCGACAAATGAAAGCAAAATTCCGTAACCTCTACTAACGCTTACTGGTCTTGCCAAATCCATTTTAGCCGAGCCGAACTGGATTGTTTATCTGAAAATACTATCAATTAACAATGGTTTCAGCCGAAATGTAGTTTTGCCGAATGCGACATACAGCCAAAAGGAAAGATTCGGCTCGAACTGCAAAACAACCTTGTCCAAATGGCATTTTCTGTGAAAAGTGCCGTCTCGACTGAATTGATCAGCTACCAAAAGTCGTTTTAACGATAAGATCATGTAGTAAAAAGGCTCGTTGCTGAATGGGTTGTTTTGCAGAAAGGGATCATTCGGCAAGTGATTCGTCCGTCAAATGGCCATTCCTACCAAAACGACCGATTTTCAGTCAAATGATCTAATCAATCTATCGATTAAATTCAAACTAAATTAACAGTTCTATTGAATTCCCTTGGCTTTGCGTAGCTTTTCGCCGTAAGCTATATTCGACAAACCATTTCGAGATTCACAGTTTTCAGATGGCGTTCAAGGATTGGTTCAGATAACCTGGCTGTTAACCAGCACGACTCAAAAAGTAGAAGGTTACAAATTTCATAAATGGTCATTCGACAAAAAGGCTATTTTCGCTGTTAATCCTCATTCGGTCAATCAGGTGAACATATTTTGACCATAGTATCCGTTCAGTAATTGCGATGCCATATTCATATGGACCCTTAGCTGCCAAAACGACATTTCGTAAACAGACCATTCTGTCAAACAAACTATTTGCTGACCAAACGGTATTTTGCTGATGAATAAATCGACCAAACGGCCTTTTAGGGAAAAACGAATTTTTCGCCAAATTATATTTACATTCTGGTCATATTTTGCTTTGAGCCAATGGAATTCTCTCAAGAATTACTCACTAGTCGATGCTGGGTCATTAGGCCTGTCGTTAGCCTGAATGGTCATTAGGCAGAACGTTATTAGGCCGAATGAAGTTGGAGTGAGAAGTGAGAATTGCGAAGTAAGGGAAAAGTGAGCAGACGAAGAAAGAAGAACGAAGGGAGAAAAAAGAAGGAAGTAAGAAGAAGGAATGAAAAATAAATAATGAAGAAGGATATAGAAAGAGGGCAGAGAGGAGAATGATGAAGAAGGAAAAGGTGAATGAAAGAAGAGGTATGAATAAGGAAGGAGATAGAAGAGCAATAATGTAACTGAATCTTAAAGTACACTGAGTCGCTTACGGGCCAAGCTAGAGCTGTGTTACTTTGGAGACCAAAGTGAGAATATGATCATGGATCAAATAATAATATTTTATTGCTACAACTGTTGATAAATTGAGAGCAGAAGTATCTCGAAACTGACAGTACTTCCCTCGATGATATGTTGAACATCGGAAGGATCGTATGAATCTTGAGTGAACAAGCGAAGGTATTAATCTTAACTTAAAAAACATAAAAAAGGGAATTCTTTTGAAAAATAATAATATTTTCTATTGTTATTAAGGTTCAAGAGTTCGCGTAGGAAATCAAATTTTTTAGCCATTGATTAAAACACAGCTTCTATAAAATGTCCAACAATCAAAACAAGAAACCAAGCACGAAGTGAACCAGATGTCTTGGGGAACCAGCGATATCAAACGATCGGCATTGTCCCATAAAACCTCTCGCTGCCATAAGTGCAACAAAAATTGGGCCACTTCGCACGTTGTTGCAGAGACAATCGAAAGCACCGGTTCCATGGCAGCGTAAAAACTGTATGGCCAACAGAATACGCCACAGAATACGGATGAGAAACCGAGGAATTCGTACGTGAGATCGACGATGTTACCAAAAATGTGGAGATTCGAGAATTATTCCATCTAGAAGGCAAACGAACGGTGATGGCTGATGTCGGTCGAGAATTGATCACTCTTCGCTTTATTATCGACACCGGAGCGGACGAAGTACGTATTGAGCACCGGACGATTGGACTGACATTGAAACGCTTAGGGGTTCGACCCACTTCACGGCCTTTTGTGTTATTACTGGGTGGTCCCTGGAAGATCCAAAACCTCCGTAAAATGGTCAATTCGTAAATTCCATCGTCATTAGAGCGACAGGACTTTTTAGAAGGCTTTTTTGCTATGGAGCTCCCTAATTATGGAATCGATGCTTTGACTCATACATACGGACCATTGTGTCCACTGGGTGGTCCCCTGGAAGATCCTGGAACATCCGTAAAAAAAAAATGGTCAATTCGGTAATTCTCATCGTAGAGGCAGCCACGGACTTTTTTAGGAAGTTTTTTTTGCTGGCAAACCCTGAGTATGCCGAATTGATGCTTAGACCTACAATACGCTATGACCTGATTGTGTCCACCGTTAGTCCCTGGAAGGTCCGGAACATCTGTAAAATGGTCAGTTCATGCGGTCCAAATCCCCCATACAGCGACGGGATTTTTTAGCACCATTTCCTGCTGAACCCTGAGAAATTGATGTTTTGACCCACTTCAACGGCCTTTGTGTCCACTGGGTGGTCCCCTGGAAGATCCGGAACATCCGTAAAATGGTCACTTCGTAAATTCCATCAATGCAGCCACGGGATTTTTTTAAATTTATTTTTTGCTGAACCCTAGGTATGGGAAATTGATGCTTGAACCACTCTCCGACTCTTTGTGTTCACTCGGAACATCCGTAAGAAATGGTCAATTCGAAAGAAAATTCCATCGTAGAGCGATTAGGGACTTTTCCCAAAGTTTTTTTTTTGCTGAACCCTGGAGTATGGAATTGACGCTTCGATCTACATACAGTTTATTGTGTCTACATTGGGTGGTCCCCTGGAAGATCTGGAACATCCGTAAAATGAGTCAATTCGTCAAAATTCCATCGTACAGCGACGGATTTTTAGCACCATTTTCTGCTGAACCCTGAGTAGGAATTGATGCTTTATTACCCAACCTTCCGGCCTTTTGTGTCCACTAGAATGGTCCCTGGAAGATCTGGAACATCCGTAAAAATGGTCAATTCGTAAATTCCATCGTACAGCGACGGGATTTTTTTAAATTATTTTTTGCTGAACTCTGAGTATGGAATTGATGCTTCGAACCACTTCCGGCCTTTGTGTTCACTGGGTGGTCCCCTGGAAGATCCGGAACATCCGTAGAAATGGTCAATTCGTAAATTCCATCGTAGAGCGACGGGACTTTTTAAAGGTTTTTTTGCTGAACCCTGAGTATGGAATTGATGCTTCGACCTACATATGGACCATTGTGTCCACTGGGTGGTCCCCTGGAAGATCCGGAACATCCGTAAAAATGGTCAATTCGTAAATTCAATAGTAGAGCGACGGGACCTTTTTAGAAGGTTTTTTTCTTGCTGAACCCAGAGCATGGAATTGATGCTTCGACCTACATACGGACATTGTGTCTACATGGTGGAATCCCTGAGTCTGGAACATCCGTAAAAATGGTCAGCCCTGTAAATTCACATCGAAGGCGACAGAATTTTTTAGAACCATTTTTCTGCCGAACCCCGAGCATGGGAATCGATGCTTTGACCCATTACGGACCATTAACATCCACCAAAATGGTCAATTCGTAAAATCTCCATCGAAAGCTTGACAGGAATTTTTGCGAACCATTTTCTGACGAACCCTTGAGCATGGAATTGATGCTTTGACCCACATACGGACCATTCTGTCTACTGGACGGTCTTCTGAAACTTCAGAACATCCGTAAAATGTCGTCAATCTGAAGTTCCGTCGTTAGGTGACAAGATTTTCTTAAACTATTTCTGCCGAACCCTGAGCATGGAATCGATGGTTTGACACATGTGGACCATTGTGTCCACTAGGTGGTCCCAGTAAGATCCAGGAACATTGTTCGTTAAAATGGTCATTCAGATATTCCATTCTATAGCGACGGATTTTTAAGAACCATTTTCTTGCCGAACCCTGAGCATGGGCGATACTATGATGATACGGGACCCATTGTTGCCCACTGGTAAGTTCCTTCTGGAAGATCCGGAACATCTGCCAGTAAAATGGTATGAGATTCGAATATTTCATCAGTTGGGTGACCGCAGGATTTCACCGAATCCATTCTGCGTCGAACTCAGAGCATGGAATTGGTACTTTGACCCACATACGGACCATTGTGTTCTTCGGTGGTCCCCTGGGAGATCCGGAACATCCGTAAAATGGTCAGATTCGAATATTCCATAATCGTAATCTGTGGGATTTTTAAGAACCATTTTTCTGCCGAACCCTGAGCATAGAAAACGATGCTGCAACGACCTGTTATTGAAGTTATTGTGTCCACTGGGTGGTCCCTTGGATGATCCGGAACATTCGTAAAATTGATCATTTCAAATATTCCACTTCTGAAGCGGTAGGATTTTTTTAATAACCATTAATGCTTTGATCCACATCGTTCCGCAAAAATTTGTTTGGTAAAAATGACGTCGATTCAGTTTGCGAATTGACCATTGTTACGGGAATTCCGGATTTTTGAGGGGATCTCCCAAATGGCACAACGATCCGTTTTTGGGTCAAAGAATTAATTTCATGCTCAGGGTTTGGCAACAAATGGTTTAAAATAAAAACATGACGCATCACGATGAAATTTACGAATTGACCATTTTTACGGATGTTCCGGATCTTCCAGGGGACCACCCAGTGGACACAATGGTCCGCATGTGGCTCAAACAATCAATTCCATACTCAGGTTTCGGCAGAAAATGCTTCTAAAAATATCGCGTCGCTTTACGATGTAATTACGAATTGACCATTTTTACGGAGGTTCCGGATCTTCCAGGGGACCACCCAGTGGACAAAATGGTCCGTGTGTAGGTAAAAGCATTAATTCCATACTCAGGGCTCGGCAGAAAATAATTTTAAAAAACTCCCGTCGCTGTATGATGGAATTTACGAATTGACCATTTTTACGGATGTTCCGGATCTTCCAGGGGACCACCCAGTGGACATATAGGCCGAAAGTGGGTCAAAGCATCAATTCCCTACCAGGTTCGACAGAAAGGCTGGTTTTAAAGAAAAATCCTGTCAGCTGTACGATGGAAATAACGAATTAGCCATTTTTTGCGGATGTTCCGATCTTCCAGGGGACCACCCAGTGGACACAATGGTCGTATGTAGCAAATCCAAGCATTAATTCCATACTCAGGGCTCAGCAAAAAATAATTCTAAAAAAATCCCGTCGCTGTACGATAGAATTTACGAATTGACCATTTTTATGGATGTTCCGGATCTTCCAGGGGACCACCCAGTGTACACAATGATCCGTGTGTAGGTCAAAGCATTAATTCCATACTCAGGACTCGGCAGAAAATAATTTTTAAAAAATCCCGTCGCAGTACGATGGAATTTACGAATTGACCATTTTTACGGATGTTCCGGATCTTCCAGGGGACCACTCAGTGGACACATAGGCCGAAAGTGGGTCAAAGCATCAATTCCCTACTCAGGGTTCGGCAGAAAATGGTTTTAAAAAAATCCCGTCGCTGTACGATGGAATTAACGAATTGACCATTTTTACGGATGTTCCGGGATCTTTGGGGATTCTTGATGGGACACACCCAGGATGTGTGATCATTCAGTGAATTTGCGTTCGATCATTTAGTAGTTGACCCAATAACACCTCAGAAGTTGAATTTTCAAAATATGCTGTATGGTGGACTTCTAGTGCAGCGAAGGCTTTTCTACCAAGCTCTTTGCTTAATAAACGAACCATTAAAATTCAACTAATAACGGAGTTAGAGTTAGTTGCACCCCTAACTCAAACTAAATGATTGGAATTTTATTTATCATTTAGTCTAAGTTACTGAAACTATAGCTATAAATGTGGAATTCAAACAACGAACCATTAGGCAGAGTTGTAGAAAAACCTTCCCACTAGAAGTCCACCATACAACATATTTTGAAATTCAGCTTCTGGAATGTGTTATTAACAAACTACTAAATGATCGAACGCAAATTACTGAATGATCGTTAACATCCTTGGACACAATGGTCCGTATATGGGTCCAAAGGCATCGAATCAATACTCAGGGATGGGCCAAAAATAATTCGAAAAATCCCGTCGCTGTACGATAGAATTACCGAATTGACCATTTTTACGGATGTTCCGGATCTTCCAGGGGACCACCCAGTGTACACAATGGTCCGTATGTAAATCCAAGCATCAATTCCATACTCAGGGCTCAGCAAAAAATAATTCTAAAAAAATCCCGTCGCTGTACGATAGAATTACCGAATTGACCATTTTTACGGATGTTCCGGATCTTCCAGGGGACCACTCAGTGGACACATAGGCCGAAAGTGGGTCAAACCATCAATTCTCTACTCAGGGTTCGGCAGAAAATGGTTTCAAAAAAATCCCGTCGCTATACGATGGAATTAACGAATTGACCATTTTTACGGATGTTCCGGATCTTCCATGGGGACCACCCAGTGGACACTATGGTTCTTATGTGGGTCGAAGCATCAATTCCATACTCAGGTTTCGGCAAAAAATAATTCTAAAAAAGTCCCGTCGCTGTACGATGGAATTTACGAATTGACCATTTTTACGGATGTGACCCGGTGACCCGGTGGCCTCTAAGACACACACACCTCCAAAAATATGTACACCCGATTCTTTTTTCACACGGGGGATGCGTTCCGTGTAAAAAAAGTTTTCAGTTCAAAATTTGAAAATCCGTGTAAAAAAAGTTTTATGATTTCTCGACGAATCATGCCAAATGGAGCAACCTTGCAAAAATTTTGTATGGGATTTTTTTTACACGGCCGTGTAAACAAAATCCGTGTAAAAACAGAATCGGGTGTACATGCACTTGAGCAGCCTTTGTCCCAGTGACATACGCAAAGATTCATATAATCATTACACTCATATAAATATACAGGCCCTCTGATATATGATTGGGTACCCGGGTACCCCGTCACCCGTTTATGGGGTATAAATAGTTTTCGACCCCTAATAAGCGCTCTAATCGCAACCTGGACCTCAAACTTTGCCCATCGTTTCGTCTCAACATTCTACGAGATGTCAGAAAGTTTCATAGTATTCGAACTTATCTACAAAAAGTTATTTAACTTTCAATATCAGAATGGGTACCCGGGTACCCCGTTACTCACATAAGGGTTAACGGTGCTTGGAGAGGCAGAAATGGAAGTTTCGATTGGCGGAGCATCATGTGTTAGCACGTTTTTTGTCATCAAGGACGGGAGGTGCTCGCTGCTCTCTGGAAAAACAGCTGAAAAACTATAGGCATAGTGTGAAGTTCTTACGATACGCTCCTCCTGAGGTGACCTGCATCAAAGGTAAATTTAGTATTGTTTAACTTTATATGACGTGTATAATGCATAGTTTAATTAAAATACCCAGATATGTGGGCTTCAATAAAAATAGATAAGTCTATACCACCAGTCAGACAATCATATCGACGAATTCCAATTCCTCTAGAGGAGCTAACATTATTGAAACTAAAAGAATTAGAAGATCTTGACATAATTGAACGGGTGTTCCCATGATTGTCAAACGTAAAAGTGCTACAGAAGTTCGAATTATTATAGATTTGCGTGAAGCAAATAAGGCAATCATTCGAGAAGTTCATCCTTTGCCCACATTCGAACAAATGATTTGCCGGCTGAAAGGAAGCCATGTTTTTTTTTCCAAATTTGATATAAAACAAGCATTTCACCAACTTTTGCTTCGAGAGGATTGTCGATATATTACAACTTTCATATCGCCGCTCGGATTAATGCGATATAAACGGCTAATGTTTGGCTTATCTGCCGCCCCGGAATTATTTCAAAAATGTATCGAAACAATTTTGGCCGGTTTTCCATGGATAATAATATTCATAGATGACATTTTAATCCATGCACCTAATGAAGACATTCTCAAGGTATATTTCTTCAAATATGTTAAATGTTTGAAGTTAACTACTATTACTTATGTCCTTCTAGCTAAGAACCGAACTGGTCAAAATCGCTTGAAGGAATACAATGTTGTTCTGAACGATGCGAAACCGTAGAATGTGTCACATCACTAGAATTTCTTGGTTTACCATTTATCTGCACAGGGTGTAAAAGTGTCGGATGAGAAACTTGCTGCTATTACCAAGTTCCGTGAACCAAAAACGACGGAAGAAGTTAGAAGCTTCTTAGGACTAGTCACATTCGTAAATTCACATATACATACATACCGAACTTGTCTACCATTAGCAAGCATCTACCATAGCAAGCACAACTTTTGATAGAAAAAACATACACCTGAGATTTTTGGACACAATGCACAATATAAGCTAAGCTTTCCATCGATGTATTAATATTCAAAATTGGTGGTTGCAAACCTGGCGGAAAAATAGTTTTTAAAAAGAATTCAAGATGGCGGCCAAATTCAATATGACTGCCTCTATTTTTACTATTGCAAATTGAGGATACACTTTTCCTCTTTCCAACGATATGCTGATCTCTACGATCGGTTGAGAAATGTTTGAGTTATGATAGTTTTGGTGAGTCAGAAATTGACAAAAATCGAGGGGTCCATTAAAATGATTTCGTGTATAACTAACGAGGGGCTCATCTTTCTGAAGAATTTAACTCGAATCCTTCATATACTCGCCGAAAGCTTTAAATAGAATATAAATTTAGGCATTTTTAAGAACCTTGTGCAAATAGTGGCCCGGTTTCAGCGAGAATTACTCCTTACATTGGAAAATATGGATACCGGTGTAAGGTCCGACAGACATGTAAATCACACAAAACTGTTAATATGCAGCAACCCATTTGACGATATTTTGAATTCAAAATCCAACCCAAAACCAATACCACAAGAACATGAAGTATCGGATCAGAAGCAAATGTGTACTCGAGAGAATCGATGTAGTCGGAAGAATCGGAAACCAGAATACTTGAAAGATTATGTTCTTTATAAATGCAAGCGTATGAATTAATGTAAACAGATAATTTTGTTAAATTGTGTTTAACTATTAAAATGTCATAAAAATATTTTTAACGTAAAGGAGAGATGTAGTAGGCTGTAATATATGTAGATGATCGTAGTAGACTTTTATATGCGTAATAAATCACTTTGACTTTTGCACCGGATCTGAAAGGACGTCTTTTAATTGTACGAGCGAATCCTTACACATTCTTCTCCCTTTATTCTTTTTGCTTCCTGTGTGGTTTTTTCTTCCTGTCTTTTATTTTTTTTGTTCCTTCATTTTTTTTATTTTTCTTTTGTTCATTTTTAATTTCAGTTTATCTTTTCATATTTTCTTCCCCGTCTCTCTTCTCCTTTCTTCTTTCTTCTTTGCACCTCCTGCCGTCTTCCATCTTTCTTTCTACCTCTCTCTATTCCTTTTTCCTTTTTTTCTAAATTTCTTTCTTTCTCAATTTTTCTTCTCCTCTATTTTTTCTTTCTTCATTCGACTTCTAACTTCCACCTTTCTTCGAACTTCATTCTTCTTTTTTCAATTCTCCATCTTCTTTCTATCACATTCCAATCAACTTTCCATTTTCCCTTTTTATTTTTTTTCTTCATTTTCCACCTTCTTGCTTCATCCTTTTTTTGTCTTTTTTCATCTTTTATCGTCTTCCTTCTTCCTTTTCCGTTGTCCTTTTTTCTTTTTTTTTGTTTTCCGTTTTACTTTATTTTTTTTCTTTCTTCTCCTTAATTCTTCATATTTCTTTTGTCATTTATCTTCTTCCTTCATCCTTTTCCCTTTTCGACTGTCCCATTTCCATCTTTCTTTTCCCTAATTCTTTATTCGTTTTTTCCTTCATTCTTTTTTTCTGTTTTTTCTTCTGCTTTATTACTTATTTCTTTATCTCTCTTCTTTCTTCATATTTCCTTCTTCCTTTCTCCATCTTCTGTATTTTCTCTTTCTTCTTCTTTTTTCCTTATCCCTTCTTCCTTCTCCATTATTTTGTCTTTCTATAATAAAATTTGTAAAATTTGTAAAATTTGTAAAATTTGTAAAATTTGTAAAATTTGTAAAATTTGTAAAATTTGTAAAATTTGTAAAATTTGTAAAATTTGTAAAACTTGTAAAATTTGTAAATTTGTAAACTTTGTAAAATTTGTAAAAATTGTACAATTTATAAAATATATAAAATTTGTAAAATTTGTAAAATTTAAAATTGTAAAATTTAAAATTTGTAAAATTTGTAAAATTTAAAAATTTGTAAAATTTGTAAAATTTGTAAAATTTGTAAAATTTGTAAAATTTGTAAATTTATTAAAATTGTAAAATTTGTAAATTTGTAAAGTTGTAAATTTTTAAAATTTGTAAAATTTGTAAAATTTGTAAAATTTGTAAAATTTGTAAAATTTGTAAAATTTATAAAATTTGTAAAATTTGTAAAATTTGTAAAATTTGTAAAATTTGTAAAATTTGTAAAATTTGTAAAATTTGTAAAATTTAAAATTTGTAAAATTTGTAAAATTTATGGTTGTAAAATTTAATAATTTAAAATTTGTAAAATTTGTAAAATTTGTAAAATTTGTAAAATTTGTAAGGTTGTAATTTGTAAAATTTTGTAATTTGTAAATTTAATTTGTAAATTTGTAAAATTTGTAAAATTTGTAAAATTTGTAAAATTTGTAAAATTTGTAAAATTTGTAAAATTTGTAAAATTTGTAAAATTTGTTAAAATTTGCAATAGATTTGTAAAGATTTGTGGGTTGTAAATTTGTGGAATTTGTAAGATTTGTAAGTTATGGGTTATTAAAGAGTTTGTAAAATTTGTAAAATTTGTAAAATTTGTAAAATTTGTAAATTTGTAAAATTTGTAAAATTTGTAAAGATTTGTAAAATTTAAAATTTGTAAATTTGTAAAATTTGTAAAATTTGTAAATTTGTAAAATTTAAAATTTGTAAAATTTGTAAAATTTGTAAAATTTGTAAAATTTGTAAAATTTGTAAAATTTGTAAAATTTGTAAAATTTGTAAAATTTGTAAATTTGTAAAATTTGTAAAATTTAAAATTTGTAAAATTTGTAAAATTTGTAAAATTTGTAAATTTGTAAAATTTAAAATTTGTAAAATTTGTAAATTTGTAAAATTTGTAAAATTTGTAAAATTTTGTAAGGTTGTAAATTTGTAAAATTTAATAAAGATTGTAAAATTTGTAAAATTTGTAAATTTGTAAAATTTGTAAAATTTTGTAAAATTTGTAAAATTTGTAAAAATTTGTAAAATTTGTAAAATTTGTAAAATTTGTAAAATTTGTAAAATTTGTAAAACTAAAATTTGTAAAATTTGTAAAATTTGTAAAATTTGTAAATTTGTAAAATTTGTAAAATTTGTAAAATTGTAAAATTTGTAAAATTTGTAAATTTGTAAAATTTGTAAAATTTAAAATTTGTAAAGGTTGTAAAATTTGTAAAATTTAATTTGTAAATTTGTAAAAAATTTGAAAATTTGTAAAATTTGTAAAATTTAAAATTTGTAAAATTTGTAATGAAATTTATTAAAATTTGTAAAATTTATAAAATTGTAAATTTGTAAAATTTGTAAAATTTGTAAAATTTGTAAAATTTGTAAAATTTGTAAAATTTGTAAATTTGTAAAATTTGTAAAATTTGTAAATTTGTAAAATTTGTAAAATTTGTAAAATTTGTTAAATTTGTAAAATTTGTAAAATTTGTAAAATTTGTGAAATTTGTAAAATTTGTAAAATTTGTAAAATTTGTAAAATTTGTAAAATTTGTAAAATTTGTAAAATTTGTAAAATTTGTAAAATTTGTAAATTTGTAAAAAATATAAATTTGTAAAATTTGTAAAATTTGTAAAATTTGTAAAATTTGTAAAATTTGTAAAATTTGTAAAATTTGTAAAATTTGTAAAATTTGTAAAATTTGTAAAATTTGTAAAATTTGTAAAATTTGGTAAAATTTGTAAAATTTGTAAAATTTGTAAAATTTGTAAAATTTGTAAAATTTGTAAAATTTGTAAAATTTGTAAAATTTGTAAAATTTGTAAAATTTGTAAAATTTGTAAAATTTGTAAAATTTGTAAAATTTGTAAAATTTGTAAAATTTGTAAATTTTGTAAAATCTGTAATATTTGTAAAATTTGTAAAATTTTTAAAATTTGTAAAATTTGTAAAATTTGTAAAATTTGTAAAATTTGTAAAATTTGTAAAATTTAAAATTTGTAAATTTATAAAATTTGTAAAATTTGTAAAATTTGTAAATTTGTAAAATTTGTAAAATTTGTAAAATTTGTAAAATTTGTAAAATTTGGTAAAATTTAAAATTTGTAAAATTTGTAAAATTTGTAAAATTTGTAAATTTGTAAAATTTGTAAAATTTGTAAAATTTGTAAAATTTGTAAAATTTGTAAAATTTGTAAAATTTGTAAAATTTGTAAAATTTAAAATTTGTAAAATTTGTAAAATTTGTAAAATTTGTAAAATTTGTAAAATTTGTAAAATTTGTAAATTTGTAAAATTTGTAAAATTTGTAAAATTTGTAAAATTTAAAATTTGTCAAAATTTGTAAAATTTGTCAAAATTTGTAAAATTTAAAAATTTGTAAAATTTAAAAATTTGTAAAATTTGTAAAATTTGTAAAATTTGTAAAATTTGTAAAATTTGTAAAATTTGTAAAATTTAAAATTTGTAAAATTTGTAAAATTTGTAAAATTTGTAAAATTTGTAAAATTTGTAAAATTTGTAAAATTTGTAAAATTTGTAAATTTGTAAAATTTGTAAAATTTGTAAAATTTGTAAAATTTGTAAAATTTGTAAAATTTGTAAAATTTAAAATTTATAAAATTTATAAAATTTATAAATTTTGTAAAATTTGTAAAATTAGTAAAATTTAAATATTTTGTAAAATTTGTAAAATTTGTAAAATTTGTAAAATTTGTAAAATTTGTAAAATTTGTAAAATTTAAATTTGTAAAATTTGTAAATTTGTAAAATTTGTAAAATTTATAAGTTTGTAAAATTTGTAAAATTTGTAAAATTTGTAAAATTTAAAAGTTTGTAAAATTTGTAAAATTTGTACAATTTATAAAATTTGTACAATTTGTAAAATTTGTAAAATTTGTAAAGTTTGTAAAGTTTGTAAAATTTGTAAAATTCGTAAAATTTGTAAAATTTGTAAAATTTCTAAAATTTGTAAAATTTGTAAAATTTGAAAAATTTGTAAAATTTGTAAAATTTGTAAAATTTGTAAAATTTGTAAAATTTATAAAATTTATAAAATTTGTAAAATTTGTGAAATTTGTAAAATTTGTGAAATTTGTAGAAATTGTAAAATTTATAAAATTTGTAAAGTTTGTAAAATTTTGAAAAATTTGTAAAATTTTGTAAAATTTGTAAAATTTGAAAAAATTGTAAAATTTTGTAAAATTTGTAAAATTTGTAAAATTTGTAAAATTTGTAAAATTTGTAAAATTTGTAAAATTTGTAAAATTTTGTAAAATTTTGTCAAATTTTGTAAAATTTTGTAAAATTTGTAAAAGCTATAAAATATTTCAAATTTTCTACGCGTTTTCCACGCTGCACGTCACGCTTTATCCTTCGTTAGTTCTTTTTCATGTTGCATTGCTTTCTGTAACCTTATTCATGTCATGCAACCATTATCATTCTGTAACACTATCAGTAGGCAATCCACGTACCCCCATCTCAAGTGCTGCCTATTTGGTAAATTTTCGCATCATCGCAATAACCATTAGGGACCTTCTGACCCAGCATGCTTCATATCTTAGGCACTACTTAGTTGTTAGAAGTTGGTACGGAATCCAGTTAGCTAATACTTCTGGAGCATCGAAAAACTTTCGACTCAACCAGACAAGTTCGAGCTGGCTGGATCTGGGTGATGGATAGCGCACGAACAGAACGGGAAAGCACACGTAATCTGGAAAACTCTTCTTTTTTGAGTTCGGCTGTTCAAACGAGTTCCACTTCTGTTGGCAGGATTAGAGACCCCAGCGACGACGGGGATGAACCACCGCCTGCACTGAGAAATTGGAGATGAGGCAAACGAGCAGAGCTCTCTTAATCGGGATTGGTTTTCTTCCGTGTTCTTTTTTCTGTACACCGATAAAAAAATTCGAATATATTATTTATCTTCAAAATGATTATCATTTGTTAATCATGTCATCATGTCCTCTTAGCTTTGGAACAAATATTAAGCGAAGAAAAACCTACGAAATTTTTTGTTTGTGTTGTCATTCAAGATCACGACCATCATCTTCCCCAGAATCGACGTCAAAGTGGAATAGGAATGATGGAAGGACTTCCGCATGGTGTCCGATTCTTTCCGTAGCAGCCGGAAGCTATCGGATCCGCTTCTCCAAGCCAGGAAAAATGACGAGACTGGTTTGATGAAGAAAAGTGCCTTCACTGGCGATGCGATGGAATGATTTCGATTTCTGTCGGCACGAATTTGATGGGAGAATAATTATGGAAAAACAAAATTCAATTCTTCCGACTAAAGGAGGGAGTCCAGCCAAGAGTCGATAGCCGAGGGATCTTTTTGAGAAAGGAAATATTACGATAATGGGAATCACAATTGAGATGAACGGTCTTTGATATGATATTCGGATGAAAAATAAAACCTCAATCAACCTGGTTGGAGACCAACGGAGAAAAACATCACTGAACCACACATACATAAATGGATGCTGCTGTTGGGTGGTTTTGCAGCTTTGAAATAATGAAATGATGACATATTTGATAGACAATGGAAAAAAATGCGTATCGTAATCCGAATTCCAGTTGATCACAATTTGACTCAATTAAAGCTCACACCGGTATGTGGGTATGTAACTTGTAAATCTGAGAACAATGCTTTGGATTACATTATTGCATATACGGTGCAATGAATGAAAGCTGATCAAACGTATTTCAATGCAAACTGATTATGCCATCAAACAAATGATTTAATCCACATTCCCCTAATTTCATAACGCACGGGAAAAATTGATGCTGAACGCAAATTCTTGTTGAACTCTGAAAATATTAGTGGTGGCTTTTTTTCCAGTTATCTTATAAAATCGTATTTTGGGAAGCTTTATGAAAAGACTCCTTTTTCTCCTTGTAGTACTTTTAAATTCTTCTTTTGTAAATTTAAATGGGTCTCATGAGGTTCAAAGCTCAAAATAAGCAGCGTATATATGTACATAATAAACCCAATAATCGATTATTTCAGCATATGATGCCATATTTCCTAAACTTAACTGGAATAATAAATCAAACCTACTCACCTCGATAATGGCCCTTTCCATAATTTCCTCCGGCTCCGCCTGCTGACACCGAGTTGCCACCCGGTGGCAAAAACTCCGCTCCCTTTCCGGACAAAAGACTTTCACTCGCTTCGGCCCGGACCGTATTTCCACTCGAGCTGCTCCACCCCACAAGTGCCCCTCCCGGAAGGACCAGCACCAGATAGAGCACGAAATTTGTCACTTTCACTAATTGATGACTTTGTCTCATTATTACTCGCTCGTCCGTGTCGCCGTTTGGCGTCTGCTTCCTGATCGCACTACAATTTTTAGCTTTTAAACGGGCTTCTATCGACTATCGTTGAATCCACATTGAAGCGCAAATACCACCACTGCATCACTTCATCCACCCGTGGGGGGTGTCAATGAGCATGATCTGTAAACATGGCATTATTTAGATTTCCCCAAACGCCTACGGTTAGTGCACATGTCATCGTATGTGTGATGGCACGTCCACCGCACGGGAGGCGATATTTTCCGCCAGCTTTGTCAGCTTTCGCTACTTTATTCCCACCAGGATATTTCTGATCCCATCACCGACCCGGAACCGTGTTTCATGCAAATCGACGTGAATCGTTCGGCAGTCGTTAGTACTTGTCGCAGCAGCACAACAATGAAGGACGAGTCGAGGATAACTGTTGCTGCCGGTTCTGTGCTCTCATGAAAGAGTTGTTTGCACTCTATTCGATCCCTTGTTATGACGTCCGACCCGGGCACCTTCGGCATAATCACGGGACTATGCGACAGAACAACTTTCGGTGCAATGATGACGAGCGCCATTAGTGTCAGCTGCATCACAATGTGGAAGAATTCAGCATAATTTGCGACCCACTACAGCGCGGGACAAGGTGAAGCCATGACCTAGATAGTAGCCGATCAAAAATATCACAACAAATTGAAGGTACCTTCCGACAAAATAGATTGCCCCCATTTCGATGGTATCGCCAACCGTTGTTGGTCATCAAGAAAGGTCTCTACTATCAATTCGATAATGGCTCCCACCGCATCGCACCAATAAATTGTCGCTTTTGTGTCGGGTGACAATAAATATCAAGGAAGCAAGCCTAGACATGGGTAGCAGGGCCGTTCCACCAGTATGGTGCTGTGGACAAACTTTCGAATTGGTACACCCAACCAGCAACTGTTAAATTTTCTAACAATTCTGCATAAGAACCTACCAAAACCTGTATTTGGAACTGGAAGACATTTTTCGAAAGGACGGACAAACGAAACGGAAGAACTACTTCCGAGGAAGAGATCACATTCATCATTTATTTATTCCAGAAAAACGGCAACATCCATAAAAGGAATCTCAATTCCCGTTGCTTGATATCGGACAAACACCTTGTTTTGAAGAAGGGATCAAATCCACCAATAGCTCAATCTGGGCAAACGCCGCGCCGACGTCCAAAGGACGATTTACATGAAACGTTTGCCTTATTCTGGGCAAGCTGTTACTTTTAAAGAAGGCACATCACCATTGCCTTAATTGCCATTACCTTAATCCAGGCAAGCGCCTTCTTTTAAAGAAGGGATCACATCCACCATTGCCTTAATCCAGACGAGAGACTTAATCCACACGAGTGATCACATCAGCCATTTCCTTGATCCGGACAAACGATTAGTTTTCAAAAAGGAAGCACATTTACCATTGCCTTGATCCGGGCAAGTGCCTGTTCTTAAAGAAGAAATCTGCGAAAGTATCTGCGTTTATCTGGGCGAGTGCCTACTTTCAAAGAAAATATCACATCCACCATTGCCTTATTCCTTATTCTTATTATTGCAAATGCTTATTACTCCTAAGGGGTACTCGAACTACTATGCGTAATGGCGGATAAATTGCAATTCCAATCAAAACTTACTGATAAAGTTTTGATAATCGTGTAACTTTATTATAGCGATCAGTAAATCAAAGCCTATTGCATCGTGTCCTCCACAACCAGCACAGTGTGGCAAAAACTCAAAAGGACAAACGTTTTATGCACAATTTTTGACAATATTCAGTGCAATCAACTTATTCGAAACAAAATGATGAATAATTAGTCAAGAATACTATGCTTTGTAAATATAATCTTGAGTCTGAAGGTAAGGAAGCCGGGAGAATTTGAGAGGTATACAATTTTTTTTAATTGAAAATTTATTCGTTGCAAAAAAATAAGAAGCATCCCACGTTTCTAGGAAGCCAACCAAGCAGCTCAGAAACCTTCTTTCAAGAGGCTCGGAACCCTTCTTTTAAGGAGGATTCCTTTCAAGAGAACCGGAGGCCTCTTTCGTTGGAAGACTCCTTTCAAGAGGTTCGGAAACTACCTTTCAAGAGGCTCGGATGGCACCTTAAAACAAAACTCGGAAAGCTCCTTTTTAAAAGGCTCGGAAGGCCTTTTATAAGAGGTTCGTAAGCTTTCATTCAAAAGTCTCGGAATTCTTTTATAAAAGGCTCAAATACGTCTTTTCAAGATGCTCAGAAGTCTTTTTTTAATGTCTCAACGTCTTTCAAGAGGCCTGGAAACCTCGATTAAAGACCCTCGGACATCACCCTTCAAGAAGCCCAGGCTCGGGAGCCTCTCTTTAAAAGGCTCGGAAGCTTACTTTTAAGAGGCTTGGAAGTCTCCTTTCAAAAGGCTTACAAGGAAATTCTTCTTTCAAGAGGCCCAGAAGCCACCTTTCAAGAGACCCGGAAGCCTCCTTTCAGTAGGCCCGGAATCCTCCTTTCAAGAGGCCCGGAAGCCTGTTTTCAAGAGGCCCGGAAGCCTCCTTTCAAGTGGCCCAGAAGCCACCTTTCAAGAGACCCGGAAGCCTCCTTTCAAGTGGCCCGGAAGCCTCCTTTCAAGTGGCCCGGAAGCCACCTTTCAAGAGGCCCGGAAGCCTCCTTTCAAGTGGCCCAGAAGCCTTCTTTCAAAAGGCCCGGAAGCCTCATTTTAAGAGGCCCGGAAGCCTCCTTTCAAGAGGCCCGGAAGCCTCCTTTCAAGAGGCCCGGAAGCCTCCTTTCAAGAGGCCCGGAAGCCTCCTTTCAAGAGGCCCGGAAGCCTCCTTTCAAGAGGCCCGGAAGCCTCCTTTCAAGAGGCCCGGAAGCCTCCTTCCAAGTGGCCCGGAAGCCTCCTTTCAAGTGGCCCAGAAGCCAACTTTCAAGTGGCCCAGAAGCCAACTTTCAAGAGACCCGGAAGCCTTCTTTCAGGCGGCCCGGAAGCCTCCTTTCAAGAGGCCCGGAAGCCTCCTTTCAAGAAGCCCAGCAGCCTTGTTTCAAGAGGTCCGAAAGCCTCATTTAAGAGGCCCGGAAGCCTCCTTTCAAGAGGCCTGGAAGCCTAATTTTAAGAGGCCTGAAGCCTCCTTTCAAGAGCCCCTGGAAGCCTCCTTTCAAGAGGCCCGAAGCCCTCCTTTCAAGAGGCCCAGGCCTCCTTTCAAGAGGCCCGGACGCCTCCTTTCACGAGGCCCGGAGGCCTCCTTTCAAGAGGCCCGGAAGCCTCCTTTCAAGAGGCCCGGAAGCCTCCTTTCAAGAGGCCCGGAAGCCTCCTTTCAAGAGGCCCGAGAGCCTCCTTTCAAGAGGCCCGAAGCCTCCTTTCAAGAGGCCCGAGAGCCTCCTTTCAAGAGGCCAGGAAGCCTCCTTTCAAGAGGCCCGGAAGCCTCCTTTCAAGAGGCCTGAAGCCTCCTTTCAAGAGGCCCGGAAGCCTCCTTTCAAGAGGCCTGGAAGCCTCCTTTCAAGAGGCCTGAAGCCTCCTTTCAAGAGGCCAGGAAGCCTCCTTTCAAGAGGCCCGAAGCCTCCTTTCAAGAGGCCAGGAAGCCTCCTTTCAAGAGGCCCGAAGCCTCCTTTCAAGAGGCCCGGAAGCCTCTTTTCAAGAGGCCAGAAGCCTCCTTTCAAGAGGCCAGAAGCCTCTTTTCAAGAGGCCAGAAGCCTCCTTTCAAGAGGCCCGAAGCCTCCTTTCAAGAGGCCCGGAAGCCTCCTTTCAAGAGGCCTGGAAGCCTCCTTTCAAGAGGCCCGGAAGCCTCCTTTCAAGAGGCCTGAAGCCTCCTTTCAAGAGGCCCGGAAGCCTCCTTTCAAGAGGCCCAGGAAGCCTCCTTTCAAGAGGCCAGGAAGCCTCCTTTCAAGAGGCCTGGAAGCCTCCTTTCAAGAGGCCCGGAAGCCTCCTTTCAAGAGGCCCGGAAGCCGCCTTTCAAGAGGCCCGGAAGCCTCCTTTCAAGAGGCCAGGACGGCATACTTCAAGAGGCCCGGAAGCCGCCGTTCAAGAGGGCGGGAAGCCGCCCTTCAAGAGGCCCGGAAGCCTCCTTTCAAGAGGCCCGAAGCCTCCTTTCAAGAGGCCTGGAAGCCTCCTTTCAAGAGGCCTGGAAGCCTCCTTTCAAGAGGCCTGAAGCCTCCTTTCAAGAGGCCCGGAAGCCTCCTTTCAAGAGGCCCGAAGCCTCCTTTCAAGAGGCCTGGAAGCCCTCCTTTCAAGAGGCCAGAAGCCTCCTTTCAAGAGGCCCGGAAGCCTCCTTTCAAGAGGCCAGGAAGCCTCCTTTCAAGAGGCCCGAAGCCTCCTTTCAAGAGGCCCGGAAGCCTCCTTTCAAGAGGCCCGGAAGCCTCCTTTCAAGAGGCCAGGAAGCCTCCTTTCAAGAGGCCCTGAAGCCTCCTTTCAAGAGGCCCGGAAGCCTCCTTTCAAGAGGCCCGGAAGCCTCCTTTCAAGAGGCCTGAAGCCTCCTTTCAAGAGGCCCGGAAGCCTCCTTTCAAGAGGCCCGAAGCCTCCTTTCAAGAGGCCCAGGAAGCCTCCTTTCAAGAGGCCTGAAGCCTCCTTTCAAGAGGCCCGGAAGCCTCCTTTCAAGAGGCCAGGAAGCCTCCTTTCAAGAGGCCAGAAGCCTCCTTTCAAGAGGCCCGGAAGCCTCCTTTCAAGAGGCCCTGAAGCCTCCTTTCAAGAGGCCAGAAGCCTCCTTTCAAGAGGCCCGGAAGCCTCCTTTCAAGAGGCCCGAAGCCTCCTTTCAAGAGGCCAGGAAGCCTCCTTTCAAGAGGCCCAGCTTCAAGAGGCCCGGAAGCCTCCTTTCAAGAGGCCAGGAAGCCTCCTTTCAAGAGGCCCGGAAGCCTCCTTTCAAGAGGCCCGGAAGCCTCCTTCAAGAGGCCCGGAAGCCTCCTTCAAGAGGCCAGAAGCCTCCTTTCAAGAGGCCCGGAAGCCTCCTTTCAAGAGGCCAGAAGCCTCCTTTCAAGAGGCCCGGAAGCCTCCTTTCAAGAGGCCTGAAGCCTCCTTTCAAGAGGCCAGGAAGCCTCCTTTCAAGAGGCCCGGAAGCCTCCTTTCAAGAGGCCCGGAAGCCTCCTTTCAAGAGGCCCGAAGCCTCCTTTCAAGAGGCCCGGAAGCCTCCTTTCAAGAGGCCAGGAAGCCTCCTTTCAAGAGGCCCGAAGCCTCCTTTCAAGAGGCCCGGAAGCCTCCTTTCAAGAGGCCCGGAAGCCTCCTTTCAAGAGGCCCGAAGCCTCCTTTCAAGAGGCCCGAAGCCTCCTTTCAAGAGGCCCAGGCCTCCTTTCAAGAGGCCCGGAAGCCTCCTTTCAAGAGGCCAGAAGCCTCCTTTCAAGAGGCCCGGAAGCCTCCTTTCAAGAGGCCCTGGAAGCCTCCTTTCAAGAGGCCTGAAGCCTCCTTTCAAGAGGCCAGGAAGCCTCCTTTCAAGAGGCCAGGAAGCCTCCTTTCAAGAGGCCCGGAAGCCTCCTTTCAAGAGGCCCGGAAGCCTCCTTTCAAGAGGCCTGGAAGCCTCCTTTCAAGAGGCCCGGAAGCCTCCTTTCAAGAGGCCCGGAAGCCTCCTTTCAAGAGGCCCGGAAGCCTCCTTTCAAGAGGCCCGGAAGCCTCCTTTCAAGAGGCCCCGAAGCCTCCTTTCAAGAGGCCCGGAAGCCTCCTTTCAAGAGGCCCGGAAGCCTCCTTTCAAGAGGCCCGGAAGCCTCCTTTCAAGAGGCCCGGAAGCCTCCTTTCAAGAGGCCGAGAAGCCTCCTTTCAAGAGGCCCGGAAGCCTCCTTTCAAGAGGCCCGGAAGCCTCCTTTCAAGAGGCCCGAAGCCTCCTTTCAAGAGGCCCGAAGCCTCCTTTCAAGAGGCCCGGAAGCCTCCTTTCAAGAGGCCCGGAAGCCTCCTTTCAAGAGGCCCGGAAGCCTCCTTTCAAGAGGCCCGTAAGCCTCCTTTCAAGAGGCCCGTAAGCCTCCTTTCAAGAGGCCCGTAAGCCTCCTTTCAAGAGGCCCAGAAGCCTCCTTTCAAGAGGCCCGGAAGCCTCCTTTCAAGAGGCCCGGAAGCCTCCTTTCAAGAGGCCCGGAAGCCTCCTTTCAAGAGGCCCGGAAGCCTCCTTTCAAGAGGCCCGGAAGCCTCCTTTCAAGAGGCCCGGAAGCCTCCTTTCAAGAGGCCCGGAAGCCTCCTTTCAAGAGGCCCGGAAGCCTCCTTTCAAGAGGCCCTGGAAGCCTCCTTTCAAGAGGCCTGGAAGCCTCCTTTCAAGAGGCCCGGAAGCCTCCTTTCAAGAGGCCCGGAAGCCTCCTTTCAAGAGGCCCGGAAGCCTCCTTTCAAGAGGCCCGGAAGCCTCCTTTCAAGAGGCCCGGAAGCCTCCTTTCAAGAGGCCCGGAAGCCTCCTTTCAAGAGGCCCGGAAGCCTCCTTTCAAGAGGGCAGGAAGCCTCCTTTCAAGAGGCAAAAAGGCCTCCTCCTTTCAAGAGGCTCGGAAGCCTCCTTTCATGAGGCCCGAAGCCCCCTTTCAAGAGGCCCGGATGCCTCCTTTCAAGAGGCCCGGAAGCCTCCTTTCAAGAGGCCAGGAAGCCTCCTTTCAAGAGGCCCGGAAGCCTCCTTTCAAGAGGCCCGGAAGCCTCCTTTCAAGAGGCCTGAAGCCTCCTTTCAAGAGGCCCGGAAGCCTCCTTTCAAGAGGCCCGAAGCCTCCTTTCAAGAGGCCTGAAGCCTCCTTTCAAGAGGCCCGGAAGCCTCCTTTCAAGAGGCCCGGAAGCCTCCTTTCAAGAGGCCCGGAAGCCTCCTTTCAAGAGGCTCGAAAGCCTCCTTTCAAGAAGCCCGGAAGCCTTTTTCCAAGAGGCCCGGAAGCTTCTTTTCAAGAGGCCCGGAAGCTTCCTCTCAAGAGGCCCGGAAGCCTCCTTTCAAGAAGCCCGGAAGCCCGAAAGGAAGGCCTGAAAGGTCGACAAATCAAGCATATTCTACAAATTTCCTCCATGCACTGTTTTCTACACGGGAATAACAAAACAGTCGTCAACGAAATTCGGCTGTGCTTCCACATATCGAAATTTCGCACGGTAGTACGCCAGGTTTCCAGGAACTGCCAGGGATGTACGATTCGTAAATATTCTCCAGGAACTCCTTAAATAGTTCAATTGCCGGAGGCACGTTTGGAACAGTGTTGACGACCATTCCCCGGCGGAGAAGCCTCAAGTTGGAGATTTGGTGGTCTTGGAGGAAAAAGATGGCAATGGGTGAACTAGAGGACGCATTTTCTCTGTAATAAAAGGACGTGATGGTCGTGTGCGACAAGCCATCGTGCAGACGACCAACGGTATTCGTCGCCGCCATATGAACAAGATTGCAGTGCTGGATATGCAACCAAGAAGAAGTAAACCATGTTCAAAACAACATCATTGGCCAGCGTTACGAGTTGAGGTGTGTTATGGACACTGACTAGCACTGCCACTAATTCCGCACGGGGTTTGACTACCGCGGATACCAGCTAAATTGTTGTGGGAAGACAGCGGCTGTCACTGAATATTCCTGTGAATATCCATCAATCTATAGTTCCAAAAAAAGACACAGACAAAAATGATAAATTTTGATTATATTGTTTGGATAAATTCAATTTGGTTACATAAACGTAAGTTAAAAGAAATAATTGAAAATGGAACAACTATAATAAGAAAGTGAATTACTTTCATGGCATGAAAAAGGCAAAAAAGTCTTTTCCTGGGGTGGATCCGAATCGCGTAATTGACCCAACAGGATCAACCCGGCCATATTGACCACAATCCGGAGAACCTACGGTTAAGTTTGAAGTAACAAAAAAATGAATGGTTTGTAGACACTTATTCAAACGGTGGAAACTCAAAATTGTTGCTAATGAATAGATCTAATTTAGCTTTAGGTATCTCCCTCTTTCTGTGCTTCAAAAACAATTGAAGCAATAAAATTGGATATCTATTCACAACATGAATCCAATTGGTAAAACATTGTCGAAAATCAGCTTAAAATCTTATTCGTAAGTTAGTAAGCTTCAGTTTGATGAACTGAAAAATTAACACTTGATGTGCAACATCGATAGGAATTAATAAAGACATATCTTCAATAATGCGTATACATACATTCCACCGGTATTTCCACAAACCATTCCAGCATTTAAGTGAAGTTTCCGGGAATTTCGGAACAAACTTTTCTTTGAAGATATCCAATACAATGCCTGCTATGCGCACGTGTTAGACATGGATGACTGAATGTGTGTAGAAATGGAATCATGCGTTTGTATATTTGGCGGCATCTCTGGCTATGACAAGCAATGACAAGGACACGGTATCACAAATGTACGGACTGCTCTGGGGCACGCGGGTGACAACATGGACTAACTAATAAACTATTGAACTATCAACGTCAATCCGTGCATTACATAAAGTATTGTACGTTATTCTTTCCGCATGATAAAACTGTCACATTACATATATTGCTAGTTTAGGGCGATGACAAGTATTTCTGATAAGTTTGAGATTCCGTCACAGTCTAATAAATTGGCAACAACAAACAAATGTTGCATAATAAATCTTGGAAAATTACATCGCTGCTAACAAGTGAAATTGATTTTTCTTCAAAGAGATGTTTCGAAGCACAACAACCATCCAATCGAAGTCGTTTACAATGTTGCAAATAATTGCAAAATAATTCCAATGCTCACATCAAGAGTTAGAGCGGCTCTGCATTGTTCGCATTCGCAGAACATCGCATCGTTATCGGCAGCCCATCGGCCGGGCCCAAGTAAACGCTGGCATATTGCTTTTACTCGCCGGTTTCGCCCCTCCGGCCTTCGCCGATTGCGCCTTTGACACCATATTTTCGCAATCAAAAGAACATCCAGATAAATTTAATTATTATCGTATTACACTACAGGGAACGATAAATTATGCATTTTGCCGCTGCTGCCGGCCATAACCCGTTCGTTGCCTGCCGCCGTTGGTTGCCACCGACTTTGGAATACATTCGCCGGCACCGAAACGTGACGATTTCGAGGTGGTGGACCCGGATAAACAGCGTCACGTAGAGTTGTGCCGCTGTCGTCGTTGGGTGGCATCAGCGCCGTTTGTGCTCATGTTTTCTATATATTTTACACGGTGTCCTTGGTCCGAGAACTTCAAAATGAATAAAAAAATTTGGGAATTTTTCCGTGCAATTTTGTTAAAGAGGTTCATCCCTTTAATTCCGTATAGGGGATGAAAATTCCAGAGATTCTATTTTTCAATAATATATTTTTCACGGAAACACCGTGATTCCCCAAACCTATGCCAATTCGGGATGATCCAAGTGGACCAATTGCTTCGACACGCACAATCCCATTTAGGAACCACGGGATGACGAACGGGTCCGCCGGATGATGAAGATGATGATGATGCTATTTTCATTCCATTCGATGATAAAAACGAGCCCATTCGAATGCATCGGATTCGATTCGCATCACCAAATTCGGCACCTCCCACCCACCACAATCGGGTGGGAAAAGGATGTTTCCGGTGACCGCGAGGCTGACCGCTTCCGGTGTCCAGGTGAGAAATTTTCTGCGCTACGGTCGTCGGTCATCGTTGTCGAAAGCGATATTGTTTCTGGGGCCGGGCGCTCGCGCTTGATTACCGTGAGCAAAAGCACGTGCAAGCGGACCAACAACGTACAGTGCTGTTGGGTACGAGGTTGACGGTAATTGCCACCACCAACAGTCCCGCAACACGGACGGACGGTGGCTTTTCGTGGCTGTTGGGACCTATACAATAATAGTCAGGATGATTTATGAACCCCAGCAACGGAACCAGGAGCGTAGTCTAGTGAGTTTGAGTTTCCTTTTGAATTATGTTTATTGTTTTGAAATTGGGGTTTTCCCGGGGGCTGCGCGGGGAGAACGGATCGATCTGAAGCACAATAAAGCTTTGGAAAATGTCCTTCGAATGATGCGGATGCCTGAGGAGAATGTTTTAGAGCGAAAATTGTCGTTCGAAATTCTTTGTCGTTTAGACAAGGGTGGTTTAAGGATGAGTCTTTTGGATATGTTGAAAAGGAAGTTTATAACCCAGTGGATCATTCTGTGGGCAGAATATAAAATTTAAACCACCAAATAAAGCTTATGCTTGCGGTTTAGCATCCAATAAATGTGAAAGTAAAAAATGGATGACACATAAACATTTACTAGCGATAATACATTAAATTTTGAGAGAAGAGGCTTTAGTAAATAACAAGCGTTTTAAGAGCCAGGTATCTGAAGTTGTTTCAATGCCCATTAAATACATCACGTTTGCTAACATAAAAGTCTTCATGTTGTTAGAAACCTGTTTGATATAGCTTAATGCTTCGGTCCCATACGTGAAAGATTATGCGATAGAAAGTCAGTCTGGAATTTCAAACACTGAAAGCGGGAATTAAACACCGGGAAGCAAGTGATTATTAAATGGTTAAATTTGAAAAGCATTTACAAAACTGCTTGGGATGTAGTGTTTGCTAATTCAAGAAGGTCTGGAATTTCATGACCTTTCGATGTCTTTAGCAATTGGATAAGGGTTTCACAAACATACAAACAAAATCGAAATAAAACATATTGAAACAATCTCACCAAACCAATCCTTTTCAGGATAATGGTACCGAGTAAGTAAATGGGATCTTGAATCCAAACGCTTCACTTCTCTCAATATTCAAAACAATACGACACTGACGCCCGATTGCTCATACGCAGACACAAAGCTCAATAATTTATTGTCACTCGCGACATGCCGGAATCATCCACGGGATTACACACAAATCGTGTTTAGGTATTTGGGTGAAGCCGACCGAATTTTGTTCCTCCAATACGCGGAGAAAATGAAAAACGGTAATTTGTGGTCGGTCGCGAGCATGGTCCGCTACGATCCCTTGTCAACCATTTTACAATTTCGTTCAAAATTTATGGTTAATCATGTGGATATTGGTTCGACTTATTTTACATGATTCATTGGAATTACTCTTCTCTCAATGTTCGCTCAAGTGAAATTGATTCCTAAAAATGCTTGCAGATATGCTGAATCATGCCGTGAAAAATAGTTGGTCCATTCTAGACACTTTCCTCCATGCAGAGAGATAAAAAAAATCCCTTGGGTGGAAATTTATTTCAGAATTCTTAGCCGCTATGTAATTCTCCAGAAAACTTCCATAGTGGTCCACTGGATGTTGGATGTATGTCCTGTTCTATGTCCAAGGATACATATGTTGAAGTGTTTAGTAAGATGGCTTAAAAACATTTTTTTACATTTTTTGAAGGACCGCCCTCTCATTCGGTTCTATTTGATGCCCTGATGCTCTGGACAAAATTTCAGCCAAATCGGTCAACGTTTGTTCGGTGTTAAACTCATTGGAAGTTTAGATAAATAGAATAATGTATGCAGAAACATCGAGAAACAGTGATTTGCATATTGATGGTACAATTTACAATGAAGAACTATCATACTCATTCAGTTCTTGTAGAATTAAATACAGAATATAATGCTGAAAACCGCTAGAAGATTAAAGTTTATTAGGTAAAGTTAAATAAGTTTTTCCCATACTAATTTGAGCCATCCTAGTGCTCAGTCTGTACGACCTCTGATCGAAAATGGTGATACAGTCGTTTTTTACATTCTTTGAGGATTCCTTCTCGGTCTGTTGGCATGAGAAATTTTATTAATGCGTGTTCAAAGATTTCTAGAAATCTTAGAGGAAAGCCATCGGGGGTGACAATGGGTCTGGGGGTGAGAATAGGTCATCGCTATCACCGGCAGTCTGGAGGTCGTACAGAAAAATCGTTCTAAAAGGTCTCTTATATTATAGTCTTCTTGCCCTCAGATACATTCAATCTATTATACAAGCGTTCTAAGTAGTTGAAACAGTGACCCATTCTCACCCCCATTTGACCAATTGTCACCCCCGACGATTTTCATTGTTCAAGCTCACCTCTGAGGATGTTTCAATAACTATGAGTGATTCGTAACGAATTGAGCAGCGGAGTTTTCCGGAACAACAAGACACTCGAATCCTGATGGCAACTGTTAGTGAGGGTGTGGCGATAAGAAGAAGATTGCCAAATTTTGAGAACCCATCATACAACAAATGGATTTGAAATTGGTGAGCATGTACCAGTTCCCTAGTTTTATACCATTCAGTGTATTTTTAAAACTAGATGTGGAAAACGATGTACGAGCGAAAACATGTGTGTTGAGGAGCAGTCGGGAGCGGGAACATTTGGGCAGCACCCCCTACTCCCGTCCACAACATTATTAACTCGACCGCGTTCCAACCAAATGGCTTGATTGTTTGTACAGTACTAGACATCGACAGGAACTATTTTTTATTACCAGACTAAGGCCGGAGTGGCCTGTGCTGCACATAGAAGTCTTCTCCATTCAGCTTCTGTCCATGGCTGCACGTCGCCAACCACGTGGTCTGCGGAGGGTCCGCAAATCGTCCTCCACCTGATCGATCCACCTTGCTCGCTGTGCACCTCGCCTTCTTGTTCCCGTCGGATCGTTGTCGAGAACCATTTTCACCGGATTACTGTCCGACATTCTGGCTACGTGCCCGGCCCACCGCAGTCTTCCGCTTTTCGCGGTGTGAACGATGGATGGTTCTCCCAACAGTTGATGCAACTCGTGGTTCATTCGCCTCCTCCACGTACCGTCCGCCATCTGCACCCCACCATAGATGGTACGCAACACTTTCCTTTCAAAAACTCCCAGTGCGCGTTGGTCCTCCACGAGCATCGTCCAGGTCTCGTGTCCGTAGAGAACTACCGGTCTTATGAGCGTTTTGTAGATAGTCAGTTTGGTACGGCGGTGAACTCTATTCGATCGGAGCGTCTTACGGAGTCCAAAGTACGTACGATTTCCAGCCACTATGCGCCTCCGAATTTCTCTGCTGGTATCGTTATCGGCGGTCACCAGTGAGCCCTTCCTATCATGTACTTCGTCTTCGACGTGTTTATGACTAGTCCAATCCGTTTAGCTTCGTTTTTCAGTCTGATATAGGCTTCCTCCATCCTCTCAAATTTACGTACCATGATATCAATGTCGTCGGCGAAACCAAATAACTGGACGTACTACGTGAAAATCGTACCACTCGTGTTAATCCCTGCCCTTCGTAGCACTCCCTCCAAAGCGATGTTGAATAGCAAATACGGAAGACCATCACCTTGCCATAACCCTCTGCGCGTTTCGAAGGGACTCGAGAATGTCCCTGAAACTCGAACTACGCACATCACCCGATCCATCGTCGCTTTGATCAACCGTGTCAGTTTATCCGGAAATCCGTTTTCGTAAATTAGCTGCCATGGCTGATCCCAATCGACCGTATCATATGCGGCTTTGAAGTCGATAAATAGATTATGTGTAGGCACATTGTATTCGCGGCATTTCTGCAATACCTGTCGTACGGCGAACACTTGGTCTGTGGTAGAGCGTTCACCCATAAATCCCGCCTGGTACTGCCCCACGAACTCTCTTGCAATTGGTGTTAGTCGGCGGCATAAAATTTGGGAGAGTACCTTGTAGGCGGCGTTCAGCAATGTGATTGCGCGGTAGTTGCTACAATCCAGCTTATCACCCGTTTTGTAGATGGGACACACGACACCTTCCATCCACTCCTGCGGTAGAACCTCATCCTCCCAAACCTTGGTAATCACCCAGTTCAGCGCTCTAGCCAGTGCGTGTTTAAACAGATCTCCTGGTAGTTGGTCAACTCCAGGTGCTTTGTTGTTTTTCAGCCGGCCGATCTCATCCTGGATTTCATGGTGATTCGGAGCCGGAAAACGCATGTCCTGCGCGTGCTCCTGTGTTCATTTCCATACCGCCACCGTTGTCTGCCACATCGCCATACAGGCGCTCTTCGAAGTGCTGCCACCACCTTTGAATCACCTCACGCTCGTTTGTAAGAAGGTTCCTGTTTATGTCCTTACACACATCGGGCTGTGGCACGTGGCCCTTAAGTGAACGGTTCAACTTCTCATAGAACTTTCGTGTGTTATTAGCGCGGTACAGTTCCTCCGTCTCTTCACGGTCTCGATCTTCCTGCTGGCGCTTTTTCCTCCGGAAAATCGAGTTTTGTCTGTTCCGCGCCCGTTTGTATCGTGCCTTGTTCGACCTCGTGCGGTGTTGCAGCAATCTCGCCCATGCTGCATTCTTCTCCTCAACTAACTGCTCACATTCGCCGTCATACCAGTCGTTTCTCTGATCCGGAGCCACCGTGCCTAGTGCAGCGGTTGCGGTGCTTCCAATGGCGGATCGAATATCTCTCCAGCCATTTTCAAGAGATGCTGCGCCTAGCTGCTCTTCCGTTGGGAGTGCCACTTCCAGCTGCTGCGCGTATTCTTGGGCTAGTCTACCGTCTTGCAGCCGCCCAATGTTTAGCCGCGGCGGACGACTCCGACGCGTGTTGATCACCGTCGAGAGTTTTGAGCGCAGACATACTGCAACGAGGTAGTGGTCGGATTCAATATTCGCACTGCGGCAAGTGCGTACGTTCGTGATGTCGGAGAAGAATTTACCGTCGATTAGAACGTGGTCGATTTGGTTTTCCGTTACTTGATTAGGTGATTTCCATGTGGCCTTGTGGATATTCTTGCGGGGAAGAAAGTGCTTCGGACTACCATTCCGCGGGAGGCTGCAAAGTTTATGCATCGTTGGCCGTTGTCGTTCGATACGGTATGCAGACTATCCGGTCCGATGACCGGTCTATACATTTCCTCCCTTCCTACCTGAGCGTTCATGTCACCGATGACGATTTTGACGTTGTTCCTCTCAACCTTTTGTAGTTTCGTTCTCTTGTACTTTTGGCATATTGTATTACAGTCCCTTCCCGATTTTGGCAACACGACCGGATTTTAATGTTGCCAAAATGGGGATGTTGCCAAAAACGGGAAAAAAATTTCATACAAAATTTCAATTTTTTTTTGTTTGCATGATTGAAGCTAAATACTTAGAATATGTACTACAAAGTATGTGGAGTGTATTTGAGTGATGCACGTGCATCATAAGTGACATTTTTGCGATATTATTCATAACTCGGAGATTGTAGTTCATACAAAATTGAAACAAACCCAAGAATGGTAATCAAACGATAATGTATCTAATTAGCCAATTTCATAATACAAATTTAATAATAAATAATATTTGAAATTAACTTTAGCGTCGGCCACGTCCTTACAAAAATTTGTGGTGATGAAAATAACGTTTCTATCGTAGTCCATTGAAGTGCTGACTTCAATCTGACATCTCATATAAACTTTAGGCCACCAAAAACGTTTTTTTTTAATCATATTTCACAATGTAAATCAAATAGCGATCCAACGGATTACTAAATGTGCTACAAATTTCGAATTCTTTCAAACTTTCTTGTGGTCGGTGTGATTAAGAATAAAGTTCTGTGCACAATTTTCGCTGACATTATGGAAAAAATGAACGCAAGTCATAAGACACTCCATTGTTTTAGAAAATGGTAACGGAAATCTGCATTCTGCACATTAGTCAAGCGTATCCAATGTAGTGTGAGTATGGGTTAACTACACTCGACTCACTAAAACCAAATCCCTTTGCACTAGTCGGTCTCCTAGCACTCAACCCAGGAATATGTCTGACGGCAATGATTGATCCATGAGCACAACGTGCATCTCGAACTACAAGTGGCAGTGTGGCCAATTGGAAGCTGGAAGACCATTTGCGGCATGCCACCTCTGACACTCGACAGCAGTCAACCTACGGACAAACTGGTGCTCGCTGCAGGTCATCGTACTCCAGTTCCCCATGCACTACTTTCATTAATATAACTTTGAAAAGATGGACGAATCCTACATCAGACTGAAGAGGGAAGCAAAGCAGATCGGACTAGTCATTAACACGTTGAAGACGAAGTAGGCTCAAGAGAGACAACGGCCATTCACCACGAGCTTGTATCAATGGCGACAAAATCAAGGTGGTTGAAGAATTCGTGTAGTTGGGCTGACTTGACCTCCGATAACGATACCAGCAGACAAATTCGGAGACTCAACGTGGCAGGAAAGCGTACGTACTTTGGACTCCTAAAAACACTCCGATCGAATAGAGTACGCCGCCGTACCGAACAGACTCCCTCATTAAACTGGTGGCGGTAGTCCTCCTTGGACACGAGGACCAACGTGCACTTGGATTAAAAATGGTTCTCTACAATGATCCGAAGGGCACAACAAGGTGAGGTGTGCAGCGATCAAGGTAGATCGATCAGGTGAAAGACGATGTACGGACCATCCGTAGACTGCGTGACTGGTAACGTACAGCAGTGGACGGAGGCGACTGTTATGTACCGCAGACGCCACTCCGGCCTTAGGCTGAATAAATAATAATAAAACCACATGTGACGCATCACTCGTCTATCAAAGCAGCTAGAATTACACCAGTGATTTCATGGGAACTTTACAGGAGGTACTCCACTTCTAATACTTCGCCATAACAAACAGAACACTCAAGAGCAGGCATTGGAAGTGTGAATGAGCATTGTGAACATTGATCTATTCCAATCGTAGCGTCCATAGCCAATGAGTGAACTGAACTGACTTTTTTCAATGCCTGTTCGACAGCCTTACGGTTATATGTTACCAAACTCTTACCATTACTGTTGAACTGTTGGCAAACATGCTGGAATAAAAAGGCTCGTTATGCAATTGACACATTAGGAAACTTGAAAACCCAACAGTGTTCTGATATTAATAGCTAGACAAATTCGCGTCAATTTGAAAGACTCTTTGAAATAAAATTGTTGCTTATTATCAATACGGGAATGCAGCAGAAAGACGGATAAAATGATAATATATCGTATCGATTGCATTGTGATGTAAACAGCGGGCTTCGCTTAATAGGTGTTGTACTATGTACAGCGGTGTGACTCAGTTTATCATCGACAAAATCAGTGAGAATAATAAAAAATACGACATTCTACGGTGGGCTGGTTAGATTAGGGTAGTGCGAATAGGGACATGGAAAACGTGAATAAAAAGAGCAGATAAGTTTCAATATAAATTGTTAGCAATGAGCGGTAATACGAGTGGTGGTTCATTATTTCAGTTAAAATGCCCACTATTTGTACAGAGCCCATAATACGTATATATACCCTAATGACATTCGCTTTTGGTTTTGTTTATCATATTACATATTAATAAAAAGGTTTTAGCTCAAAAAAGAAATAAAAAAATATTTTCGAGGTTGTTGCCAAAATCGGGAAGAAAATGTTGCCAAAAACGGGTGTTGCCAAAATTGGGGGTAGACAAAAACGGGTGTTGCCAAAATCGGGATGGGACTGTATTCGGTTTTGTGTCAAAAGTTAGGCTTAAGTGATAGCAAAACTAATTCCAACTTTACACAGGCACCCTAGAAGACAAAAAACAATTCAGGAAAGAGAATGCATGGTTTGTACACTTTTAAGTAAAATTGTAGAAAAAGATTTAAGTTGATTAAGTTAAAAAAGAACATTTATTCAAATTATTTGTTGCTCCCTGAAAAAATCATGACTGCAGACCGAAATGTTGATAATTTGAATTGTCAGTTTGTTTCTAAGTTTCAAAATGTTTTTTTTTGTATAGCACAAACTTAATAATTTATTCGAGTGCTGTCAGTCTTGTTACCAGCATCATCGATAGAATCTTTTCCTTTGAATCATTTGAAGACTACCTTCGTATATTGCACAAATTATTTGTGACGTTGAACAACGTCTTACCCGTAGGTACTGGATGTCAAATCAGAATTTTAAATAGGGGACCGTCACAAAACCATGTAAGATTTTAAACGTTATTAGCGCCTTGATCTTTCGATTGATTTTGGAGATTCATTTATCAATCGACTCAAAAACTCTCCAGCAATTTATCAGTTTTATTGACACTCAAGATTATCTACGATAAACTATTGAAAATTTAAATTCTTGTCATACCCAGTAAAATTTTCAGAACCAACCAATACAGTTGATGCATTTCCAACACAGACATCAGATAGCTGTAAGTTGCGGGCCATATGTCAACCGCAAGATTTTCTTTGTGTATAAAAGAAGCAGTGCCTGCCGCCTGCACCGGTTCGGACCGAAACAAAACGAAGTGAGGCATGGCATCAAAGCTGTCGAAAAGAAGACGAGGACGACGAGACGGTAGCGGAGGCGGCGGCAGCAAGGCAAGAAGAATATCGTCAAGTTCGACAAAAGATGAAGCGGTCAACTATCCCTAGCCGTAAGATTCAGACCGGCGTCCGCCTCCGCTGGGCGCTGCCGAACAAGCTGGTCAAGCACGCCATCTAAAAGAATCGAAGCCGTCACCAAGTAGGGGAGAACGGTCCAAAATGCACCCCTGGGGCAAAATGGTCTCTCATAATCACACATGTAATCTGTTGTAGTACATTGATGAACGAATATTACGTTTACAATTCATTATTAGTGATCCATCATTGAGCACCATTGGAAGAAAAATAGCTAAAATACTTCATATTCACTCAAATTTAACGATTTGCTATTCTTCCACCACATCCGTAAGAACTACAACAATTCTTTAGGAAAAACTCAAAGGTGCAGCCCAATCGGGTTGTACGCAAAGGTGACGTTGAACTACGTGGCTGTATGTAATGTACAGGTTTTTGACTTTTCTGTTCGATGAGAGAAAACAAAGCAAGCGTTTTTCAAGCCCAGGTTGAATCTGTTTTCGTTATTTTATCCTGCGCTCCTGAGATTGAGTGAGCATTACGCACTCTGGTCATAGATATAATTATTAAGGGGTCAGAGCAAATTAGTATTCATTTTATGATTTCTCAGTCTAAAACCCCGGTGGCTCATTACAGAAAATCACATCGTGAAAGCTGGGCTGATAATGGCGTATGGTGGTCTGGAGGTGGTGGAGGAAGTCAGAGTAGACGCGATAAATAAGTTTGATAATAATTAATGTCGTTTTCGTTTTTGAGGTGCAGCGACACCGTTTAGTGCAGCATTTTGCATGGGTTTGTTTGTTATGGATACCTGTTGGATACCATAAAAAGAAAACAATAACAACGTGAGAAACTTGACAATAAACTACACTACACGGCACACTCTGATTTTTTTTCTGGTGCTACACTGATTGTTTCAGTGCAAGAAAAATGCTACACTGATGTAGCACGAAAATCAAAAACGAACATTTTCGGTGCAAAAGTGTAGCACGAGTGTAGCTACACCGCAAAAACGAAAACGACATAAGATTCCTTCATGTGAGTTGCGTCGGACTTCGGACACCTAGGAATCACATCCACTGCAGCAGCGAAGAAGATTCCGAGCTTCTCTACTGGCATCAATAGACGTAAGCGAGAAGCTGCCGTCAAACTACCCCAAGGTTTTGAGATAAAACGCGCGTGTAAGTTAGCAGAAACGAACTGCACCAGCTGGTGCAGTCCTGTAAGTTGCATTAATTTGACTTCTATGCTGGCTTGAGGTCTCCAGTTAGCCTTGCGAACAATGGTTTAGAAACCGGAGATGGCGAGTTCGATTCTCAATCCAATCTAGAATATTTTCGGGTGGGAAACATTCTCGACACCCCGAGCATAGTGTATTCATTGTATTTGTCACACAAGATACGTACATACTCAATACTCATGCAATATCGGGCATATAAAGCTTTCAATTAAAACTAAAAAATGCTAATAGATTACTTTGAAAGCAGGCCAAGTTTCAGATGGAATGTAGTGCTGTGGAAGAAGTAGCTTGTGACGTACTTACGAGATTGACTGATTCACCGAAACCTAAACTGCTAAATATTTTTATTATTGCTAAACTGTTAGCAAGTTTCCGATACTAAATATTATCATACCTAAATATTGTAACACACTGGAGTCGGTCTTTACGCGGAGGATGTGGGCCGCGTGCATTAAAAACAACGTAAAAAACCGCGTAAATCCCAAAATGTGTCTGAATGAGCCATGGAAATCCCGAAATTCTGATGAAAACAAAATCGCATAAAAAGCGAGTCGTGTACAAAAACCGCGTAAAAAATGACTTCAGTGTACATCGGTTATGAAGCGTTGACTCTTCCTTGATCGAATGGTCCAAGAAAATTGAAAATCTATCGAGAAACAGCTGAGATATTAACGATCAAAGTCTATCATATTTTCGTGACGTTTTTTGATTTTTTGTAATCGTAAAGTGTACCCCAATATAGAAAAGACAGACGTAGTTCTACGTCAAAAACAAACAACCATGCGTTCACCATCATTTTACATGCAATTGAGTCATTTTAGATCACCATTAGGGCGTTTTTCCCCAGGCCTATTTTTAAAACATTTTTTTAAATGCGTTAGAAAGTCATGAAAACCTTATTGTTTTGAATAGGAGATTATTGTGAAATGTAGCTGGGTTTGTAAATGTTGCACCTGTACAGAGGCGCATCCACGTTCCGAGTCGTGGGTAGGACAAATAGGAAATGCTGATTTAGGCAACAGTTCTGGTATTAACAGTAGCATTAAGCGATTCGCAGGTGTTACAAGACTATTTCGTCACTTTAACGGATGTACACAAATAATAATTTTGGACTGATCACTGGAAGCAAGGCACTCTTCAACAGTCGAGATCTGTCCTGGCCCCGTTCTTGTGAATGCTGGAGGGAAAAGAATGGTTAGTTGGGACACCTATATTTTGTAAAGGAGCAGAGAACTCTACGTCCTCCCATCGGTGCCACGGGACGTTTTGGAACTGTTAGTGTGAAAGCTGTAACGGTAGGAATCGTTTAGGTAGAACGTGAAACACGGAAAGAACTAAGGCATACAGAATAGGAAAATGCGAGCCAGAGATCGAACCCATGACCTCCTAACTGCTAACTAACTGCTTTTCTAACTGCTAGGATTTCATATTACCTCCAGGATTTAGCGATCCAAACAAACTACCAAAAAATCGCAGGATTGTCAAAGAATCTGTTTTCGGAGCTCAGAACCTTTTAAGAGCGGTCTTCGGTATGTTTCTGGTTCCTCAGATTTCAATAGATCTTTTGAGGTTTGAAGAAAACTTTTTCCGTAGGCTTTTAATAATCCATTCAATCGTGCTTTAGGCCGATACAAATATTTAAAATCTATTTTGTCTCCCCCCCTCGGATTTTTTTGCTAAAAAATAATATTTTGAGGGGGCAACAAAATAAAATTCGGATAATTTTGAGGATTTTCAAAACATTCTTTAACAAATCCGAGGAGTTTTTTGATTTTTTTCATTTTAATATTTATGTTTTATTCTCCCCCCCTTGACATTTCGGAACCAGTAGGACAAAAAGTTAATTAAGTATTTGTAACGGCCTTATCATAACTTCTAAAATATTTAATTATTCGCATTTGCAGATTTCAACAACTTTTATTTCACCTCTGTAAAACCTAGACATCTTTGAGCGCTTTAGGGATTTTAAAGTGCCTGAAGTCCTAAACAACAATCAGTAGTCTATTGCTTTAGGATCCCAAAAACATCTATGATTATTGTTTGGACTCTGATTAACTTTAAAATCATCTTCTGCTAACACACAAATTCTTGCCATCCAATGACTTCATATGTTCTTACCACAATCATGGGTAGGACAATGCTTTGACTGTCCCACCCAGGAAAATTCATGCGTAGGACATGTCCTACCTGTCCCACCCACTCCCGGCGCCACTGCACCGGTACGTTGAAATGGTTGGGTATTCTTTTCAATCAAAGTTTATTGCCTATTTCCGGGGAGGCTCCACCCCAGTACCCCGAATGCCAGTACCCCGAATGGGACAGTACCCCGAAATCCATTACCCCGAAAGGCCAGTACCCCTAAAACATTTCGAATCTGTAGCTTTCCAGTATAATTTTTCAAACTCACAGATATTGATGAATCCAAAACGACAATCTTTGCAAAGAATAAAAAAAACGAGAAATGGGTAATGTTTTGAACATAACCGCGAGTAGACGTAGGACTTATACAAACGTAATTTATTTACATTCAACTTTTGAATTTCTGGGGTTTGATAATAGGTATTAATTTTGGAAACAACAAGCTCTGTAGAATTATATGCAATTTGTGTATTTAAAACTTCAGGAAATAAAAACTAAATAGATAAAAACATAATCAGATATCAGAATAGCCGTGAACTCCGAGCGATGCGATGGGCGATCGCATCAATCGCAACCGACACCGACCATCATCAAGTATAGAATGACAAAAAAAATGTCCACTTCTTTCATGCATATTCTCCTGCTGGCGACTGCATGCTGTGTACGTAAACACAGCGAACGAACGAGAAAAAATAGTACTGGCAGACCCACCGACCGGCAGGGCAACTCTCCCGCTGACGACTGTACGCAAACACAGCGAACGAACAAAAAAAATGCGCGAGCAAAACGCACGTCATTACGCGCTGCTATCACAAATTGAAATGACTCACACACGGCAGGCACAGCTCTTTTATACACAAAGAAAATAATGCGGTGGACCTGTAGGCCCGTGGGATACTGCATTCTGATGTCCGTGTTAGGAATGCACGGGATTGGTTATATATGAAATTGTTATTGTCTTTGACAAGAAATTTTATTTCAATAGCTAATCGTTAATAATCTAAACTTTCAATGAAATTGACAAATTGCTGGAGAGTGTCCGAGTCGATTGATATATAAATCTTCAAAATCCACCGAAAGATAAAGGCGCTAGTAACGTTCAAAATCTTCCCTTCCAGCGTAACGTTCTCGATTTCCAAAAATCTAAATGACACCCAGTATAGTAAAGAAAGACGTAAGTCCTACGTCAAAAGAGTTAGAGTTACTTGTAAAAACGTATTAAAGATTTAACCAACTGTTTAGTCAACAATGTTCATTTTTCATCTAATTAACTTAAATTGTCATTCCACAACATTATTACCAGGAAAACTACTATTCTACGAAATATAGTAAGGAAGTGATAATGTCTCTTTCAATAGGATGTGTTTGCAGAGCAGATAATGCTTTCTTCAAATGATCGCGTTTGCCCGGTATAAGGCGAACAGAGGAGTTGATGCCTTCTTTGCATGAACGCATCTGCCCGGTATAAGGCGGATAGAGGAGATAATGCCTTCTTCAAATGTACGCGTTTGTTCGCCTCCAGGCACACAGAGGATATAATGCCTTCTTTATGCGCTTGCCCGGTATAAGGCGATCAGAGGAGATAATGCCTTCTTTAAATTAATCCTTTTTCCCTGTACAAGATACACAGATGAGATAATGATTTATAAATGAACACGTTTGCCGGGTACAAGGCACACAGAGGAAATAATGCCTTCTTTATGCGTTTGCGTTGTATGAGGCGAACGGAAGAGAGGATGCCTTCTACAAATCAACGCTTGTTTCCGAAGACAAACAAAACTCTTTCTCTCACCTAAACACAATATATTACTCACTCACTACCTCTTCCTCACTAACCATTACTCACTCACCTACTCTAACTCACCCGCCCTTACTCACTCACTTACTCTCAATCTTTCAATCACTCCCACTAACTCACTTACTCTTCATCAGTACTGCAAAAGGTCGTGATCGTCATAAGACCGAGAGCAAAGCGCTTTTTTCTATATCTGGCGACCAAATGAAATAATCGTGGGTTCATTGATCAATTTTGCATGAAAAGCAGTCATGAAAGGATGTTGTGCTATATTTTCAAAATGAAAATTTCTTAATTATTTTAATAGATATTTGCAGAGGAACAATAACTGGACGATAAATCAATCACATTCCTTGAATCCAACGAGTTGAAAGCGGTAATAAACACAATAATAAAGCAGTTATTGCAAACTGTCATGTCCTGTCACGGAATAAAAATTGATGAAATGTTTGCAGCATGCTTTTCATTCTTCGCATTTCCACAGAGAATAAAAGGGGTAGATATGTAAACATCGCGTGACATCTCTCATTGATATTGAGAAATTGCAGTACTGCTGTTAATCACTCACTCTCTCTTATTCACACAGTCACTTTTACTCGCTCATTCACTCTTTCACTCTTAGTCACTCGCTTATTCTTACCACTTACTTACTGTTACTCGCTCACTCACTAACTTTTACTCATGCACTCATTCTTACTCACTCACTCCGATTTACAAACTCAGTCACTCTTGCTCACTCACTCTTACTAACTCACTCACTCACTCTTACTCACTTACTCACTCTTACTCACTTACTCGCTCTGACTCACTCACTCACTCTAACTCACTCACTTACTCACTCACTCCTACTCACTCACACTCTCTTACTCACTCAATCAGACTAACTCACTCACTCATTCAATCGTAGATTCTAAGAATTGGATCACGCTTCATCCGGAAAAACTATAGCGACCAAGGAGCAACTTCAACCTTGTTGCCTTTATAGCCTTGCTGGCGTGGACCGCAGTTAACCGCACTGGGTGCAGTTGACCTCCTCAATCGTCAAATCTGAAACGACTCTACGACACTACCCATAATTCCATTACCCATAATGCTGTTACCCCGAAGGCCACTACCCCGAACGCCATTACCCATAATGTTTCACTACCCCGAATGCCATCACCCCGAATGGGATACTACCCCGAATAAGCCAGTACCCCGAATCAGTCATGATTTCAAGTTTATAGTTTATTTCAATAAAAAACGTAAATCAAAAGAAGTTTATTTAGAATTCATGTGAAAAATTATTACTTGTTTTACGAATTCTACAACAGTAAAGCAACTTCAGTCGAGCAAATTACATATTTTTCACGAGGATTTCGATCCGTACTTATTTTTCGAGCCGATAGTCCTTTGACAAGTACACTATTAAAGTTGTGAGCAAATTTCTTCCACGTGAAATTAAACGATTTACAATGATATGGAAATGCTAATTCTACCATGAACATGTACGTCTAAGTTTGGAAGATGATATTAGCATTTCCATACCTTTGACAAGGTTCACCGTTTCAGACTCGGTACTCAACGGTGCTATTTGAAACTATTATCCGCTTGAAACTATTATCCTGCAATCAATGCAGGGCGCAGCTCGAAATGCCACAGTAGCGAAGAGTTGTAGTGTCGCCTCTGCTACTCGTTGCATCGTCATTGACGCATGCGACAATGACTTTACGGCAACCAAATAGTCATGACGACACCAAAGCACGAAGACTTCATACTATTATTCTTCAAGCGGCAGCTGCCACTCGGAATGTTTTAATAACCTTTTTAATAATGAATTTGAATTAACATATAAAGGGGTTTTTGATACCTTTATGTTACCAGAGCTCCTACTATTTGTTTATTTGATAAGCCATTCTGGTTTGATCCAGTCTGTCCATAGTAACGTGCAGTCAATTATGTTAAGAAGCCACTACGAAAATCGCCATGACTTTTGGTTGCGCGACCATCTTCGTGGTAGGCATGCAGCACGAAGAAACCGAATAGGTGATGCGTTGAACCTGGCGAACGCGTTCATTGTAAGAAGTCATTATCTCTTCTTCCTGCTTCATAACGGGCAAACATGTTCATTTAAAGAAGGCATCATATCGGGTAAACGCTTTATACCGGGCAATTGCGTTCACTTAAAGCAGGCATTATTTCCACTGTTCGCCTCATACCGGGCAAATTAGTTCATTAAAAGAAGGCATTATCAACTCTGTTCTCCTCAAACCGGGCTAACGAGTTTATTTAAAGAAGGCAGCATCTCCTATGTTTGCCTTAAACCGGGCAAATTCTTTAATTTAAAGAAGGTGTTATCAACTCGGCTCGGCAGGCAAATGCATTCATTTAAAGAAGGCATCATCTACTCTCTTCAACATATACCGGGCAAATGCTTTCCTTTAAAGAATGAATTTTCAACTCGGTTCGCCTTATACCGGCCAAATGCGTTCATTTAAAGAACCGGGAAGTTGCATTCATTAAAAGAATCATCTACTTATCTACTCTGTTCACCTTATCCCGGGGAGATGCGTTCATTAAAAAAAAGGTCTTATCAGCTATGTTCGCCTTAAGCCGGGTAAACGCGTTCGTTTAAAGAAGGCATTATCTCCTATGTTCGCCTTATCCCGGGCAAATGCGTTTATCCAAAGAAGGCATCATCAACTCTGATCGCCTTAAAGCGGACAAACGCATTAATTGAAATAATGCATTATCAACTCTGTCCTACTTCAACTGGGCAAATGCGTTCATTAAAAGAAGGCTTTATTTCCTATGTTTGCCTTATACCGGGCAAATACATTCATTTAAAGAAGGCATCATCTTCTCTGTTCGCTTCAAAATGAGCAAACACGTTCATTTTAAGCAGGCAAATCTTTTTTTCTGCTTTATATCAGGCAAACGCGTTCATTTAAAGAAGGCATAAATTTCACTGTTCGCCTTATGTTAATTGAAAGAAGGCATTATCTCCTCACTTACTCCATTTCATAGAATAACACTTTCCCAGATAATAATGGCGTAGAATGCTAGAAAAAATAGTATACGAGAAAGGCAAAAAACAAAAATGTTGGTTAAATAGAACCTTTATTGTTAATATTCCGGAGACGCAGACACAAATAAAACGTTTATTGCCTTTCTCTAAGCAGTATGTATATACTTTTATTATTGTCAAAGATTGTCATTTTACGATTCATGAGTATCTGTGGGTGTAAATAATGCTGGAAAAAACTACAGATTCGGAATGTATTCGGGGTAATGGCCTTTCGGGGTAATGGATTTCGGGGTAGTGTCCCATTCGGGGTAATGACTTTCGGGGTACTGTCCCATTCGGGGTAGTGGCCTTCGGGGTAATGGCATTCGGGGTACTGGGATTCGGGGTACTGGGGTGGAGCCATCTGAAACACATGCAAGTTGGCGGCCATTACCGCTTGCGGATACTTAGTTCAATACTGCGTTGAAACAGTTTAAGGTGAAGGGCAAACTATTGTTGATTTATATGAATTCTGAACAAAATTTTATTAAGTAACATTTTTTTCACCGAAATGAAGTATAAACTTGAAATAAGGACTTATTCAAGGTACTGGCTCATTCGGGGTAGTGTCCCATTCGGGGTAATGGTATTCGGGGTAGTGACTCATTCGGGGTAGTTGCCTTCGGGGTAACGACATTATGGGTATTGGAATTATGGGTAGTGTCATAGAGTCTTCCGGGGATTAAACCATCCGACTTGGGGATATTCTTGTTTATATGGGCAAAACATCGAAAAAGCTTGCATTTTGGACCGTTCTCCCATACAGCAGCTCCTGCTGAATACGAACAACGACGGAATGTACACCAAAATGGCTCTTTTCAGGGCCACAGACACACTTGCAAAGAAAGGGGTTTCGTACACGCATTTTTCTTTGATGATGATTTGTGGCGGAGGGGTTTTAGTGATGTGTCGTTCAAATGATCCTATATTGCATGCTCTATTGATTCTCCTTTTGGTTTTGTTGTTGTGCGTATTTAAAAAGGCGCATCATTTAAAATAAATCGGTTCACGAGCGCGCACCAGAGACGTTGGAAAAATAATTCGCAGATGTAGTTAGGTGAATTTTTCTCTCAAGATTCTGATTTGATGTTGTTGCTGTTTGTTACTGGCTAGGATAGGATGTGCCAATAGGTCATAAAAAATCGTACCGATTTTCTGTCATTATCGTACCGGTTGCTGATTGGGTGAAAATGACAATCGATTACTTCGATTGGTGGTGGCACATTTTCAGAAGGGTAGCTTGTTGTTAACTTGGCCGTGTTGCTGGTGCATAGAATTGATATTCATAAAAATATGCAAACAAATTTTTAATGATTTTTTGTGTAAAATTAAATTATGCTGGACTGTAAATGATATATACATTTATTTATTTATTTATTTATTTATTTATTTATTTTCTGGAGCAGGGAAAAGCCCATTCGAGTAGAGCTATTAATAAGTGCTTAATATCAATGGGCGCAAAACCTCCTCGTCTTGTCATATCAACAGAATACAAATATCCAAATGATACATACAAAATTTGCTTAATAAATTACCTTTCTTAAAACTAACTAGCAACCAACTATCTAGCTAACACTTCACGATAACGATTCTTATTGGTGACACGGGACAAGTGGAAGATAACAGGATAACGGCGGTTGAAAACACGACACATACTATTTATAAGATCATTATATACATAGTTTGTACGATAAGCAATAAGACGAAGAAATGCATGAGAACGGAGATGATGATGACGGATGTCAATATTCAACATATCTAGTACATGAGGACAATCAATGAGGGACTGAAAAACATCAGAAATGAACGAGGCTTTAAAAGCATTCCGACGTGTTTCCAATAACTCCAGATCAATTAACATACATCGATCTTCATAAGGCGGAAGGTTCAGCGGATCGCTCCATGGAAGTCTTCGAAGGGCGAAGCGAATAAACTTGCGTTGGACTTTTTCCAATAGTTGAATTCCATTTTGATAGTAAGGAGCCCAAACAACGACAGCGTATTCCAAGATAGAACGTACCAAAGAGCAATAGAGAGTTTTTATGCAATGGATATCATCGAAGTGTTTTGCAGCGCGGAAAATCATGCCCAAGCACTTGGATGCTTTGGCCGTAATGTAGCGTATATGCTCCTTAAATGTTAGTTTCGAATCTAACAGAACACCAAGATCTTTAATGGTGCTTTCTCGTTTGATTGGAGTGGAGGAAATACAGTAGTTGAATGACGTTATTGAGCGTTTTCTGGCAAAAGAAATCACGGAGCATTTGCTTGCATTCAAGCTCATTCTATTCAGTTTGCACCAATTGACAAAATTATCTAGTTCCTTCTGAAGAAAAATAGCATCTTCGTGACATGAAACTATATAATAAAGTTTGAAGTCATCAGCATAGGAGAGTTTGAAACATTTCAGGATTCGGTTGACATCATTCAGGTATAATAGAAACATAAAAGGCCCCAAATGACTCCCTTGAGGAACACCTGATGTTACGACAAATGGGTCGGAAGTAGTGGATCCTAATTTGACTGACACTGTTCGATTGTGTAAATATGAACGAAACCAATTTAATATTGGATTAGAGAATCCTAGACGTTCCAATTTTGCTATCAATATTTGATGATTTATCTTATCGAACGCAGCAGAAAAGTCAGTGTAAATCGCGTCGACTTGTTTACGGTTTTCTAACGCTTTGATGATGAAGGACGTGTAAACAACAAGATTAGTTGACGTTGACCTTTTCGGAAAGAATCCGTGCTGAGTTTCAGATACGTAGTCCAAGCATTGGTGTTTTAGGAAATCAAGAACAATTAGCTCGAATAGCTTAGATGTAGCACATAAAGCAGAGATTCCCCTGTAGTTGGAAATGTCCTGTTTGTCACCTTTCTTATAGACCGGAAACACAAACGCCTTTTTCCACAAACAAGGGAAACAACCGGAAGATAGAGAAAGGTTGAATAATAATGACAGTGGCTGTGAAAGAGTACCGCTGCATTTCTTCAGTACTAGAGCCGGTATTCCGTCGGGACCAGGATTGGAAGATCCTTTCAAGCGGGAACATGCAGATTCAACAGTAGTTCGTGAAACTAAGGGATGAGTGCTCACAGCAGAGGAACGTAAAGGTACATTTGTAGCAGCGTGGATAACATGATGTGGATCCAGAAGTTCGTCTGTGAATACAGAGGAAAATTGTTCCCTGAAGAGGTTCGTTATTGAAGAGCGAGAGCAAGCTTCCTTGCCATTCAACACCATGGTGGCCGGAAAACCAGTTTCTTTTCTCTGTTCATCGACGTATGACCAAAACTTCTTAGGGTTGCGTTTCAGATTTCGTTGGGTACGGCGAATATGTGAGAGGAACAGTTGGTTGTTCAATCGTTTGTATCTACTACTAACATAAATATAGTTCAGTCTGGTATGTGGAGTATGATAGTTCGAATGTTTTCTAAGAGCTGACCTTTTTGCAGATTTCAAACGTTTCAGAGTAATATTCGACCAAGGTGGATGCATGTGTGTTTTGGTAGCAATTTTTGGAGTATAATGGTCAATTGCATAAACTACAATTGATGTGTACACTTCAACTGCTGTTTCTAAACTCAAGCCTTTCAAAATTTCATCCCGACTGATAGTAGAGAGAAAACGACTCATTTCTATGAAGTTGGTTCTTTTGTAGTTGTAGCGGCTAGTTTCAACTACTGGTAGAAACTTGTGTGGAACACATTTCCGTATATCCATCTGTAAAGACGGATGATGGCAGCATTCTTTTACGAGGGGGACAGGGGCCTTTGTGACGGTAACATACTGCATAAGATCAATACTTGCAAAGCATAGATCGAGCATTCACGCTCTCAGATTGTGAACAGCGTTTAACTGAATGAGACCTGCTAGACTGTAGTCAGCCAATAGTTGATTCTGAATGCTGCTCATTGAAGATCGAGCCAGATCAGGGAACAGATAACCAGCTGACCTTCGTTTCCAATTAATTCTGCGCATGCTGAAATCTCCCAGAATAAGTATTTTGTCAGTTATACTCATTTCTGATGTAATCCATGTTAATGATTCGGAGTGATGAGCGGCAAGTACTAGATCGGTGACTCGATCAGGAGGGATGTATAATACGCAAATGTATAAGGTATAACCATGTGCAAGAAGCACCACACACAATTGTTCAATAGCGGCACAATTCGGAGGGTGTAATATGCGGCATTTGTAGGAGGATCGTACAGCTAAAAGTACACCTCCTCCTGATGACTTATTACTAGTTTGGTTCGACCGATCTGATCGGAAAACGACATGCGTGTTACTAAATACTTGAGAGGACAGAGTGTTGCTTTTCAGCCAGGTTTCAGTGAAAGCGTATATGTCATATAGTCCATCGGAACAGGCAAGCGAGTATTCAGATAGGGTAGTATTCATGCCACCGAGATTTTGGTAATAACACAGTAGTCCATTTATACTAGAGTCGCCCTGTACTTGGGTTTTACCATCCTGAATGGTGCAGCTAGTTGTATCGGAACTGGAGCTGATTCAAAGACGGGATGCTCTGATATTGACGAACTTGCTCCTGTATTCGATGGCGGGGCGTCGATAGTGTGCGAGATGTTGGTGTGCGTGGAGACAAACGAACTTGTACACGAGGTCCAACAGGTTTGCTGTTGTTTGATCTCCTCTCTAAAAAAGGAGCAATTGCAACCCCACTGGGCCAGAACTGTTCAGATAATATGATCTGCTCAAAACTAACCGGAACACTGATTTTAAATGACAGAAAAGATAGTTGTCTAGTATCATATCCCTCTCTTACAAGCTTATGACAGATGACTTGATTAGGATTGCAATTGGCACGACGTGCAATATAGTTGATTATGTTTGCTTCTGTTTCATGAGGTAGGAACCGCGTTAGATAATACCAGTTATTACTACTATTGGTTTGTATTGGTGTCGATGGTGCTGGAGGAGCAATAGCTAGTTGCGGCCTGCTAGAAGATGTCACAATTTGCAAATTATTCGTGGCAGTATTAGAAAACGAAGGTAGGACATTTGTATGAGGTGAGCGATTATTCGATACAATATTGCTTACGGAACTATGTAGTGGATTACATGTGTAAATACCGTCAGATGAAGTCGCATTTGTCAAATCAATAACATCATGCTGAAGTGGTGTCATTGATTGTTGAACGGAAGGCGTTGGGTTCGTAACTGTAGCTGTAGTGCTGAATGTGGCAGGATTCATTGATGGTAATACAGGAGCAGCAGAGACGGCTGTGTTGGCCGTGATAGCTTCACTCATTGACGGATGAATGGAGACATCAGAGACAGCAACAGCAGCAGCAGCAACAGCAGCAGCAGGGGCACGTGGTCTTTGTGGCTTAGGGCTTGATTCGGTTTGCGTGCATTTATCGGTGGAGCGTAAGATAATTGAAGCGGAAGGTGCTAGGGTGGCTTGCAATTGTTGTTGCTGGGCGGTTATGGAAGTACTGGCAATGATACTAGCGGAGGGTGTCGCAGGCGTGGCGTGATTGGTGGCGATGCTATTTGCTGGGATAATAGCGGTGGTAATAGTCTGGGCCAAATTCGTGTCTTTGGCGATGAGGCAGGTGTTCGACGGGATGATTTGTGGTTCGTTGCATTCGATGATTGTAGGAATGGGGCCCTCGTTAATAACAAGCGCTGGAGGAATATCTGCATCTGGAATGGATGGGATTATAGTCGCTGTTGAAGCAGATGTAGAAACCGGAACTTCAACTCTCATTTTTTTGCTGGATCTTGATGACGTAAGATGGGATGAAGATAAGCTGCTCGATCGATCCCTTTTGGTGTCGGAGGTGTTCTCTGTGTCGGCGATGAAGGAACCGAAGACGTTCGTAAATTCTAGCTGGAGATTGTTTATTTCATCTTCGAAGGTCCGTGATTCGTTGCAAGGCAAAGTGTGGGCTGGTCGGATGCTGATATTTTCACGACGAATATTGTTGCTTAGAGCACGACAAAGTGATCGAGTTACATCTATTTGAGCTCCGACAAGACGAAGCACCGAGGATAAGCGATCCATAATTAAATTAAAAGCTGGATTGACTGATGTATGCTCTATATCGTACGATGAGTTGCGACAAGCAGGGCAAAACCATTCAGCACCAGGAACATCGCGAATTCCCTTATATTGGTTCGTCGAAAGGCCGATGCATTTCAAATGAAATGATTTTTTACAGCTAGCACACAAAACTTTACTGCTACGGGTTGAGCCAGTAATGCAATGAGAGGCAGAACACTTTTTCGTCATATTCACTATGAGCGACGGCAGGCGCAAATTGTGTACGCTTTGTTTTGACTCGGCAGCAAACAATGGCAGCGAAAACGTGACGAAATGGTAATGTCGGGTGATAAATTCGATTACTGTTGAAATGTGTTGATATAATCGAGAATATTTGCACCGGATAAAGAATAACTGATGATTTAGCAATAGGTTTTTGATATAACTGAAATTTAAACGACTGAATGAAATGAAATAAAACACTATTTTCGGTGAGGCTGATTTTGTAAACTCTGATCGAATTGATCGTTGATCGTTTATACATGATTCACAAAGATTATGCTAATTAAAACCACTCGATTTGAAGCATCATTGACCACAGTTTGACCATTTTCACTCTGAAAGTCATCTAATTTCACGTAAAAACTTGTTTCTGATACACAGATAAAAATATGTTGTGATTTTAAATGTATTTTCATGCACATATTTGGAGCATGCAAATAAACGTAACTTCCAATAGATCTTACTGTTCTTTTAAATCGAAATAAACTTAAACCGTGCTTGCTTGTAAAATTCGGTTGAATTTAATTGAATATTGAGTGTTTATTTGTTTGTTGATATTAGCAGCAAATTTACACGTCGTTGAATTTTCAAAATTATTTGCTGTGTAGTGCGTAACATCTTTTTCGATGAATGATGAAATAAATAAACGAGAAAACATCAAATTTGAACTCAAATTATTTGGCGGATTTTTCATAAAAATGGTTTGGAAGCACTGGCCACCACCTCGTCGAAGCAACCAACTGAGGAAACAACAAGGCAGTCAAAATTGAGTTGTCACATCCTATCCTAGGTTACTGGGAAGACGTATTTTTGAAAATAAATCGCTTCTTTTCACTACTATTTTTGCAGGGCGATTTCGCTATTCAAAATATTTTAAGAAATGGATCCCAATGTTAATTTAAAGCACCGCTCGTGCCTGACCACATTACAGAAATTGTGACTCCATGGGAACTCAAGGTTTGTTACAAATCCGACGATCCACTGCTCCCTATAGATGGATGGTCAGGGCACTGCTAAGAAATATCTTTTTCTTTTTCGTTCTTCATGAATTTTTACGTTTACTGGCCTTGTTGTTTTATAATTTCATTGCAGCGAAAAGGGACAAAGTATTCCGTGCAGTGCCCTATAGACGAAGCAATCCTTCCAACCACTGGGTACCGTCGTGGGGGGCTTCTTTAGACAAATCGGGGCCTACTCGGGGCAGGAATTATTACGTAAATTATTATCAAAATGCCATTATCACCATTCAGGTATCTTGTTGATAGTTGGATGGCAACTTTCTGTTTCATATTTGATGTTTTTTCGTGTATGTTATGTATGTATGTATGCAGTGATGTTAGCTTCATTCATCACTTCGTGGACAGCACACCGTATGTTAAACATTCTGCAGACCTTATTGTCATATTTGCCTGCCTGTGATAAGTAGCAGAGAGTTCCTAATCCACTTTGTTGGTAGGATTTTAGGACCTGTCTAGAGATTTAGTTTAGATAAATCGAATTCTTACGGATTCTGGTTCTCTGGGTTTCTAAAATATAGTTAACGCATTTTAAGTTATTGCTCTTCAAGATTGTCATTTGCCAATTTATGATTTATGTGTGACCCAACGCCATCTGAACAACTTATTTTGAACCTCGTTTCGATGTTAATTTGAGTGTGTAGAGTCCACACTCAATTGACACACAAAAATCCACACACAATTCAATTGACTGTGAAATAGCCTTCAAGTATTTTGGTTGTATTTGAATTTCAGTTCTGCTTAAATGTATAATAGCTTAATCACGAGTTTTAGCATATGATAAAATAAAGTATCTCGATAAAAGTCGTCATGTATAATATTTTCAGTGAAATTTAAATTTCTAAACTATGACATCAAAACACTATTTAACTTTTTCCTTCCAATGGTAGCTGTAGAGCTCCATCCCAATTTTGCTCCTTCCAATTTTCTTTGAATTGTTTCAACAACAAAACCAACAAAAAATGATATTTGGAACATGTTTATGATTTCATAAGCAGTCTATTATATTTAGTTTAAATTTTGTAAAATAGTGAAAATATTGATAAACTATTGAAAACAATCAATGAAACTATTGATTAACTATCGACAACTGTTTTTTTTTAGTTTTCCACTATAGTTGTAGGGGAAGTGCACCGGTTTTGAACATATTAGTGCCTAATTTGGCCAACCCTGAAAAATACATATTTTTTCCAAAATAATCGATTAGCTAAAGCAGCGTTGAATCGTGAGGGATATATCTCTTATTGGAACAAATAAAACCCTCCAGAATTGCTTTATTTTTGAACGGCTACGTCCAACGGCTACCTTGCGGTCGTGTCTTATACACAACCCTTATGATTTTTTCTATCTGCCTTTCTGCCTGTTCAAATTTTTTGAATTTATCGGATCATTCAACGTTTGTAAATTAAGTTTTCTGACATTCAACCTAGCATACCGTCGTCGGGGGTGACAATGGGTCAAATGGGGGTGAAAATGGGGTGAAAATGGGAAAATGGGATTGAATGCATCTGAGAGCATGAAGACTAAAATATAAGAGACGTTTTTGAACGATATTGCTCTACGAGCTCCAGACTGTCGGTGAAAGCGATGACCCATTCTCACCCCCCAGGCCCATCGTCACTCCCGATGGCGGTATCGAAAACATTAGCTAGCGCCATTCGGCGTGACATTGGGCCTTAGAGGGTAAGATTGGGCCTATAGCGGAAAATGATTCTATTCTTCTCTCAATATCTTAGAATCTGCTACGACTCTTGATGGAAGCCTTGAACTATTCGAAATAAAATTTAAATTTATGTCTTACAATTCGCAAAACAAGTTTCAAGAGTTTATTGTAATCGTACGTCTTTAAATACTTTTAGTCCAATAAGCGTGACATATTTTATGGACGACTTATTTTCATGATGAGGAGTGAAAAAGATAACATAATTGTACGTATATAACCTCCTGGGACTCGCAAGGTTCTAGATCATATATGGAGTCCCGCCCGTCTTGTGAATGTCAAGCGAGCTTTTTTCGAAATTTTTGTACTTTTTACAACGGCGCAAGTCTCGGAAGGATAAAGAATGAATTTTTCTCATAGTAGTGCTGCTTTGGAGCGTTAATGAAAGGGTTCGTTCACAAATACGTAACGCAATTTTTAACCCTTATCCTCTCCTTCATAACATATTGTGTGAAACAGATTTTTGCATGAACACCTCACGGCCTGATCCCGTCCTCCCTCTACAGTGTTACGTAATTTGCAAACAGCCCCTTATTCTATTGATCCTTACATAATGTTCATAGGTACCATATGAAACTATAAAAAGGGGCATGCGAAAGTTCAAAGTGACGAAATTATATAACAAACTCTTATTGTAAATAATTTGCATAATACCACTGGTAAGTAAATAATTTGATACAAATTGAACTGTATGTAAGAAAATTATTTTTAGTTTCAGTGGAATGTATTCACTTTTCATAAGATGAGTTTGTACTATCCCATTAAATGCCACCACTTTATTGTACCTTTAACAGATACGTATTTCGTCCTTAACAGTAAGGCCGTCTCCAGTGTTTCGTGGTCGAGTCAAGTACAAGACACAGAAGACGGCCTTACTGTTAAGGTCGAAATACGTATCTGTCAAAGGTACAATAAAGTGGTGGAATTAAATGGGATAGTACAAACTCGTTTTATGACAAGTGAAATATGAATTTATATACAAAGGTATAATGAAAATATCTTATTATAAGCATAAATACTATTTACATAATATCTCGAATCCTATTTCGTAATGAAACCCTAATGTGGGATTTTTTATTTCGCCCAATGTCACCATTTCTGAGGGGTGAGAATGAGGTTAATTTTATTATTTAAAACTTTTTATCTGTTTTTTTTTTTCGAGTTTTCTACGATAAATTTTTGATTTTGCGTGGGAAGTTAATTTTACTGCCACACTTTAATCAACCTTAACCGTTCTGGATATTATCGATTATTTTTTAAATATACTTAGTAGATTTTTGCTCTCTAGGCGACAGTATTTTTTAACCTAAAAAAAGATATTTGATCCATAGGTTTTCAAGCAATCAGAGAAGAATATATGACATTATAATAATTACACATATGTAATACGATTCTAAGAATTTCAAACATATAGGGACACGGCAGGTATTTTCGTCTGTTCGTCATAGTCTCGAAAACCAATAAAGGAGACGCTTTTTTGTAAAACTCATACGTACCAAATCGTAAGCTCAGGAGAAACGTTCTGCTATAGTGCAGTTCTAGCAAATGTACGTTGCTTTCGTTGGTTTTAGCCCCTACGACGATGGACGGAAATACCTGCCGTGTCCCTAGATCGACTATTGTTGAAAACTCTGATGAGCTTAATTAATTTTACGATGTGAATTATTTTGAACAAAGATACGCTGTTATTTTTAACTATTTGATCAAAGATTTCATTTGCATTTTCTGAAGGATGCTTTTCACTGATAGCTGCAGAAACAATACAGAAAAATATGCAAAAAAGAAAATAATGGAATAAGGCTTAGATGCACTGCATGTGACTCCATTGTTTCTGATTCGCTGTGGTGATGATCCGAATAATTGGATGCAAGCGTTCGTCCGTTCGTCGTAATCCCGTATCCCAAGTCTTTCTACCCGCATCTATTCACACAAACTGAACCCAGCTTGATATCCTCGGTGGGCTATCATAAGATCATTGCTCCATTCATTGTAGAAACCGACTCTATCCGCACCATAATCTGATAAGGCCCCCTTGTTCCGCTCCATGGCTTTGCAAAACTCACCTCCACTTCAAAATCTTATCTTAGGAAATTGCTCTCCCAACTCACCCCGACGATACGATCGACGTTGCAGCAGCCGTTTGAATGCAGGAAAGCACCAAGTCACTTTCAATTAGCAGTAATTTCCATGAAACAAAGCCTCGGTTTGCGGTTGCAACAAACCGACAAGCCGGCAATCCGATGAATGCCGAGGACCAGACTATTTCGACAAACTTGACCGACCGCAACGCAATTCATGCCGGAAAGAGAAACCATTTGGCCACCGATACACTGACCATCCTTAATTCATAGTCCGTAACGTGCAGCTTGGTGCAGCCGCTGCTGAATAGAAACAATAGCAAAGCAATCGCAGCAACCGCATCCCAACTCTCGCCATTCCATGGCCTGCTGCTGCGACTACAACCGTGACGACGGTCCTGAAGCTGATGCTCTTCGAAAAGACAAAAAGATCCCTCGCCCAAGCAATGCACTACGCGACGTTCTTCCAGCAGCGAAAATGTTGAAAAAATGTAAATCACAATCTCAGCCGGAGTAAAATATTCCACAGCATCTTTTCCACCCGCGGCGAATTACAAAGTGTCTTCACAACGTTAGCCGGCACCCGTATGGATCAGCACTGGCCCCAGCACCAGCCAGCGTCAGCGCAGCGAGACATTCCGTCTCCGATGCGATGGATGCCGCTTCAACACACAACCCCGACCCGGGCCCCACCCAGACAGATATCCTTCAAACGGTGGAAGTCGCAGTTCACACTGAATCACTTACGAAAAGAAATGAATTCGCGCGCGCCAAAAACAATCTCCGTCGCAAGTCACTTCTCGGGAGCATTCGATTTGATAAGTTTTGGGCCAGCTTGGATGGCATGCAACCGTTCACGCCGACCGTCGTTAGAGGACTGAATGCGCTGGGAGTGCTGCTATCAACCAACAACGTTGGTGCTGGACCCCAAAAGGATATACGAAACTGACAGCCAACAACCGGTGCCGGATGCTGTGGCTTTCGCTCTCGAAGGCTCGCTCTCTCCCAGAACGAACTGCTCCACATTGATAAGGGTGTAAATAATAAGGGGGGGGGGGATCTCTGAGAAGGGGAATGAATTATTCCGCCGCTTGTTCTAGGCGTTTGTTATGGTGTTCTTAAGTATTCACTTTCAATGCCATTGCAGCCTTCGTTACGTGCGATGATGGTTCCCGATCATGCATGCTCTTTTCGTTGGGTGGTGGACGCACGGTAGTAATTGAGAATGAGATTTGTTGACGAAGGATTGCGATGGAATGTTTATCTTCAAATAATATCAATAAGTTTTCTGAATAAAATTAGAACAATGTTCCAAGGGAAGTAACAAAAATGTCCAGTCCATATTTAGTAAATTAAGGGTTTGACTGCTTATGTTCAACTATTTCCGAGCTTTCGGCTTTTCGATCAGGAGATTTTTAGAACAACCGTATAAGATCTGTCCCATCGTTTTTGTACAAATTTTGTACTCATATTAAAATCATTTTTAAAACACACCATTTCTTTAGTTCCCTTGATAAAGGAAACAAAAACTTGCCGAAACGTTGGGATACATCTTAAACGATTATTCTAAAAATCTCCAGTCTAAAATGCCAAAATTCCTGGAAAAAAAACCAAAAGCCTTCATTGTCTTCTTTGTATTCGTTGGCTTCTTTATCTTCTTTGTTTTCTTTGTCTTTATTGTCTCCTTTGTCTTCGTTTTCCTTTTTGTATTCTTTGTCTTCAGAAGTTAAAGAGTGTTCTTTCTCTGTTTTCTTTGTCTTCTTTGTTTTCCTTTCTATCTACTTTGTCCTCAGAAGATAAAGAATTTTCTTTGTCTTCTTTGTCTTCTTTGTCTTCTTTGTCTTCTTTGTCTTCTTTGTCTTCTTTGTCTTCTTTGTCTTCTTTGTCTTCTTTGTTTTCTTTGTCTTCTTTGTCTTCTTTGTCTTCTTTGTCTTCTTTGTCTTCTTTGTCTTCTTTGTCTTCTTTGTCTTCTTTGTCTTCTTTGTCTTCTTTGTCTTCTTTGTCTTCTTTGTCTTCTTTGTCTTCTTTGTCTTCTTTGTCTTCTTTGTCTTCTTTGTCTTCTTTGTCTTCTTTGTCTTCTTTGTCTTCTTTGTCTTCTTTGTCTTCTTTGTCTTCTTTGTCTTCTTTGTCTTCTTTGTCTTCTTTGTCTTCTTTGTCTTCTTTGTCTTCTTTGTCTTCTTTGTCTTCTTTGTCTTCTTTGTCTTCTTTGTCTTCTTTGTCTTCTTTGTCTTCTTTGTCTTCTTTGTCTTCTTTGTCTTCTTTGTCTTCTTTGTCTTCTTTGTCTTCTTTGTCTTCTTTGTCTTCTTTGTCTTCTTTGTCTTCTTTGTCTTCTTTGTCTTCTTTGTCTTCTTTGTCTTCTTTGTCTTCTTTGTCTTCTTTGTCTTCTTTGTCTTCTTTTGTCTTCTTGTCTTCTTGTCTTCTTGTCTTCTTTGTCTTCTTTGTCTTCTTTGTCTTCTTTGTCTTCTTTGTCTTCTTTGTCTTCTTTGTCTTCTTTGTCTTCTTTGTCTTCTTTGTCTTCTTTGTCTTCTTTGTCTTCTTTGTCTTCTTTGTCTTCTTTGTCTTCTTTGTCTTCTTTGTCTTCTTTGTCTTCTTTGTCTTCTTTGTCTTCTTTGTCTTCTTTGTCTTCTTTGTCTTCTTTGTCTTCTTTGTCTTCTTTGTCTTCTTTGTCTTCTTTGTCTTCTTTGTCTTCTTTGTCTTCTTTGTCTTCTTCTTCTTTGTCTTCTTTGTCTTCTTTGTCTTCTTTGTCTTCTTTGTCTTCTTTGTCTTCTTTGTCTTCTTTGTCTTCTTTGTCTTCTTTGTCTTCTTTGTCTTCTTTGTCTTCTTTGTCTTCTTTGTCTTCTTTGTCTTCTTTGTCTTCTTTGTCTTCTTTGTCTTCTGTCTTTGTCTTCTTTGTCTTCTTTGTCTTCTTTGTCTTCTTTGTCTTCTTTGTCTTCTTTGTCTTCTTTGTCTTCTTTGTCTTCTTTGTCTTCTTGTCTTCTTTGTCTTCTTTGTCTTCTTTGTCTTCTTTGTCTTCTTTGTCTTCTTTGTCTTCTTTGTCTTCTTTGTCTTCTTTGTCTTCTTTGTCTTCTTTGTCTTCTTTGTCTTCTTTGTCTTCTTTGTCTTCTTTGTCTTCTTTGTCTTCTTTGTCTTCTTTGTCTTCTTTGTCTTCTTTGTCTTCTTTGTCTTCTTTGTCTTCTTTGTCTCCTTTGCCTTTGTCTTCTTTGTCTTCTTTGTCTTCTTTGTCTTCTTTGTCTTCTTTGTCTTCTTTGTCTTCTTTGTCTTCTTTGTCTTCTTTGTCTTCTTTGTCTTCTTTGTCTTCTTTGTCTTCTTTGTCTTCTTTGTCTTCTTTGTCTTCTTTGTCTTCTTTGTCTTCTTTGTCTTCTTTGTCTTCTTTGTCTTCTTTGTCTTCTTTGTCTTCTTTGTCTTCTTTGTCTTCTTTGTCTTCTTTGTCTTCTTTGTCTTCTTTGTCTTCTTTGTCTTCTTTGTCTTCTTTGTCTTCTTTGTCTTCTTTGTCTTCTTTGTCTTCTTTGTCTTCTTTGTCTTCTTTGTCTTCTTTGTCTTCTTTGTCTTCTTTGTCTTTTTTTGTCTTCTTTGTCTTCTTTGTCTTCTTTGTCTTCTTTGTCTTCTTTGTCTTCTTTGTCTTCTTTGTCTTCTTTGTCTTCTTTGTCTTCTTTGTCTTCTTTGTCTTCTTTGTCTTCTTTGTCTTCTTTGTCTTCTTTGTCTTCTTTGTCTTCTTTGTCTTCTTTGTCTTCTTTGTCTTCTTTGTCTTCTTTGTCTTCTTTGTCTTCTTTGTCTTCTTTGTCTTCTTTGTCTTCTTTGTTTTCTTTGTCTTCTTTGTCTTCTTTGTCTTCTTTGTCTTCTTTGTCTTCTTTGTCTTCTTTGTCTTCTTTGTCTTCTTTGTCTTCTTTGTCTTCTTTGTCTTCTTTGTCTTCTTTGTCTTCTTTGTCTTCTTTGTCTTCTTTGTCTTCTTTGTCTTCTTTGTCTTCTTTGTCTTCTTTGTCTTCTTTGTCTTCTTTGTCTTCTTTGTCTTCTTTGTCTTCTTTGTCTTCTTTGTCTTCTTTGTCTTCTTTGTCTTCTTTGTCTTCTTTTGTCTTCTTTGTCTTCTTTGTCTTCTTTGTCTTCTTTGTCTTCTTTGTCTTCTTTGTCTTCTTTGTCTTCTTTGTCTTCTTTGTCTTCTTTGTCTTCTTTGTCTTCTTTGTCTTCTTTGTCTTCTTTGTCTTCTTTGTCTTCATGGTTGCTTTGGGTTTTAATTAATGAAGACCATGCTCCAGAGCAGCCGTCCACAAATAAACGAAACATAAAGAATAAAACTCGTAATCAATCCCTCAATTAAGTCCCACCCATGTTTACGGGCGGAAGCCGCACCGCTCCAGTCAATGATGCACTTCAAGTTAAGGCTCACTCGACCGTGCTGTTCCTTTCACAATCAAAGTACGCCTGCTGTTTACTGAGTTCATGTCTGCCCGCTCATTCATGCCACAACCCACATGGCTTCAGTTTGATTACACACCGCAAATCGAACACATTGCCTGATCAATAATTCACAGATCGGAGCACTTCGAACCAGGATATTGTAAACCCCTCCTTTCCCCCACAAAAACCCGAACAGGCGCGTGCTCAACAGCAGTCGCCTTGGTCTGCCCTTTTCCGCCCTACCAAGGGAAGCGTCAAATGCATTGTGTTTGTTTTGGGATGTTGTTTGCTCGGACGTTATCCTTATTTTTCAGCCATTGAGGAAATCGAGTCTTGTTTCCGTTGCCCCCATGCAAATCCAACCAACCAGCTCAGCCAAGTTCTTGCTCTCGGATCATTAAACTCCATGCAGCTTGCTCGGATTTCTTGGCCGAAGTTGTGTAAATTATGGGCCCCATTGTGCTTTCGCAATATGCAGTGTCGCAGGGGCTCCGGGTAGGTATTTTTATCGCCATTCTCATGGCATGCTTCGTTTCAGCAGTTCTGCAGAAGTAAATTCTCGAGTCGTTCAACCGGAGCAATCGATGTTGGTTCTTTTGCTCCGAAACCCCGGAAATGTGAAGAAAAATTGGAGCGAAAAGTTTTGTGATGGCTTTGCATTAATTTGGCTTGTTCGGGGATTTTTACGCCGATCTGGCTCTGTGATTCATCCAACGAGTAAAATTAACAGAAAATCTATGTTTGATTCTTATTCATGGTGGGGTGAAATCATGCAAGCGATGCTTTTTCCATCGCTTCAAAATTTGCCTAATAGAATAGAAGTACTTGCATTATGGATAGAGTTGATTCCTTCTTCAAAACTTTTTTTTGTTCCACATTACCATAGCTGGGAGAAAAGACTAACAAAACGATTGTCATATTTCGCCAAACTAAGAACCGTCTGAGGTACCGAGACGAAGAATGAGTTTCATGCATGCTCACATCATGCCGGATATGTAACTCAAACGTCTTAGTCTTTCTTCTGCGTTTACCTTCGTCTCCGGGGGAATTCAGCTCCACATCCAACATCCAAAAGCGCAGTTCTCGTTCCATCGCCGTCATAATCATCATCATCGTGCTGCCCAGAAGCTATTCATTCCGTTCTGCCGACTAGTTCTAGTTTCACAACCAGTCGCAAAAGTGCTATGGGCAACAGTTTTTCCTTTTTCGTAGAATTCTCACAACTAGGAACGACATACAGTGGCAAATCCGTGCTTTTCGGTTGGGATCCTTCTCTCCATTGAACACCACTAGCGTGTGTAGGGGGACTATTAATTGGTTATGTGTGCTGTTATGATAGTTAATAAATAAATAAATAAATAAATAAATAAATAAATAAATAAATAAATAAATAAATAAATAACGCCAACCATCGCTTGACCAAAGATCGCCCAGCTATCACTCAGTTCCGGGCTAGCTCATGACGGATGTTACTTTCCGATAAAACCAGGAAGAAATATGTACATATCAACATAATTTTTAATCAATTATTGCAATCAACAGACCCGTATGAAAGCTTTTGATTGCAATATTCAAATTGATTAAAAAAAATGTTTCTTAGGTCCTTTTAAAAAGGTAAGCGACAAATGATCAAATATCCAACATTAGAGTATTTACAAGAAGAGTATTGACGGGTGCAGCATTTGATATACCTATGAGTTACTCGTTTGGATCGCGTATACGCATGGGTCTGACAGAACAGATGATCTCTGCTCCTGTTTCGACAACTAATACATCTATTATTACGGATGCATAATTTAAAAAAAATCTTCATGGCAGCGCTTTGATTACACTTACACTTAAATCGCTTTTAACGCGGCAGACATGAAGAATTGAAACAGAAGCTTTAAAGCCAGCAAGAAGTAAGTTGGAAGCCAAAATCATCTCTCAATAAACTTGTTTTCTTATGAGCTAGGTATGTTCTAAAATTGTTCAAAAAGTTTTAAGGAATAAATATAATGAATTGACGCTCTGTAAATCCACACCAAAACCACAGGTTTGTTGATTTGTTTTTAATCATAAAGTTTTAGTTTTGTGATAATATTGAAATGAAAATTTCCTAAAATTACACAAAATCCTTTTATTCGACCTACAGTAGACCTAGTTTACCTCCTATTGTTTTCAAAAAGTATCAGAAATTCAACCGGTCAGCCCTGAATAACAATTCTTATGCCAAAGTAAGCCTCCTGTCAAATTTTCAGCTCATTCAGATAAAATTTTGAGCTGGTTAGAGTCTATTTAATGTTTTGGGCTATTTTCTATTTTGAAAAAAAAAAAAACTCAAAGGTGCCCAACGGGTTATACGCAAAGGTGTCGTTGAACTGTGTAGCTGTATGTAATGTACAGTAGACTGGCCCAGGAAACAAAAAGTTGTCTAATTCCACGGGGCACCCCCCAGGATTGTGTCTTTGGGTGAGAAAATCAATCTCTGAAAATTTCAGCTCAATCGCTTGTTGCATAAGCTGGCGCATTTGATTTGAAGTTTGTATCGGGATTTCAGCCAAAATGTATAGGAAAATACACCTCCGTCACTCATTTGATCTAGAAATTGGTTCTGATTGCTCGATTGACCTCAGAATTGCAAAAACGGCAGTTGGTATGCTACAGAACAATTTCACAGAACATTGTATGATGATTAAATGAACTTTTATATAGGTTTCGGCTGATGCGATTCGATCAAAAAACCCAAAAATACACAAATCAGCTCCTAATAAATCAGCCGAAAATTATATAAAAGTTCATTTGATCATCTTGCAATGTTCTGTGAAATTGTTCTGTAGCATACCAACTGACGTTTTGCAATTCTGAGGTCAATCGAGCAATCAGAACCAATTTCAGATCGAATGAGTGACGGAGGTGTTTTTTCCTATACATTTTGGCTGAAATCCCCATACAAACTTCAAATCAAATGCGCCAGCTTATGCAACAAGCGATTGAGCTGAAATTTTCAGAGATTGATTTTCTCAGCCAGAGACACAATTCTGGGGGGTGCCCCGTGGAATTCGACAACATTTTTTCTCCCCATAGTAATCTGGGCCAGTCTAATGTACAGGTTTTCGAATTTTCTGTTCGATGAGACCAAAGCAAGCGTTTTTCAAGCCCATGGTGAATCTGTTTTCGATGTTTATCCTGTGCTCCTGAGATTTAGTGAGCATTACGAACCCTGGTGGGTGATGTATATTACTTTTTTGAAAATGATTATGGACATTTTCAAATAATCGAGGATGAACAAGACTCTCAAGCGATCACATATCCAAATTATCAATTGACAAAAACTCGCTAGAGAGTAAGAATCGTTTGATAATTTTATCTCGATTCGAACCATTGGTAAATGCTACTTTTTGAACTTATGTTCCTACATAACACCAAAATACAATGCCAAACATCCGATTGAACTTCATTGATGACATTAAATTAGTTAGGTTTACAATTGGGTCCTAAAGCCCTACCTTGCTTATGATTGCAAACGATAGTGCATCGGTCAAGAATACTTGAACCGATGGTTTAAAAATTCTGGTAAATGTCTAAAGGAGTAAAAATAACATTTTTTGTGTTTAAGACATTTTAAGGCACATTTTGGGCTGTGCAACATTTCAGAACGAATCAACCATCAGCCTAAAACGTCATGCCCATATATTAACTGTCAAGGGTTGAGTCAAGTGCCCTGCGGTATTTTACTAGTGCGTTCGAATCATATTATTCCGTGCGTCAAACGAGACCGAAAATGTCGAGGAAGCTTTTTTCATCTATTTTTAAATTTTAAATTGAACAATGTTCCTTTCGATTTTTAAGTCAAAAGAAAAATTTACGCGTTCAGGATGATTAACTTCATCGTTCCATTTTTGAAGTTATCGCTGATGACAACGACCTTTTCGGCCAAATGACCTATTCGGCCAAATGCCCTATTTAGTCAAATGACCTTTTCGGCCAAATGTCATATTCGCTAAATGTCCTATTCGGCCTTTTCGGTCAAATGACCTTTTCGCCCAAATGACCTATTCGGGTCTGGGTCATTTGGCAAGAAGTCATTTGACATCAGGTCATTTGGCATAAAGGCCATTTGGCATAATGGTCATTTGGCATAACAAAACAAAAAAGTGGGTCATTTGGAATTACGAACATTTGGAATAATTTGGAAATGTTGAGGGTTATTTGATGCATTTTTCCACATAGTTATAGTAGATCGAGGATATGACTTATGATAGATATTTCCCGGAAGGACGGACAAACGAAGCGGCGAGAAAGGGATGACATCCGTCATTGAGGATTTTTTATTTCCTTTGCTTGAGTCTAGAAAAAAAATATTTTTGGAAAAAGGATCAAATCCAAGATTGTCTCAATCCAAGCAAAAGTCTACTTTCAAAAGGCAAACACATCCTCCATCGTTTTTCCTCGGTCAACGCCTGGGATTAAATTCACCATCTTTTTCCAAAAAAAAACACCTACATCCAAAGGACGAATCACATCTACCATTGCCGTATTCTGGACAAACTTCTATTTCCATAAAAAGAATCACTTTTACTTTTGAAGAAGGGATCAAATCCACCATTGCCTTATTGTGGGGAAAACGCCTACTTTTAAAGAAGGGATCACGTCCACCCTTGTCTTAATCCAGGCAAGCACCTACTTCTAAAGAAGGGATCACATCCATCATGGCCTTATGCCGAGCAAACGCCTTCATTTAAAGAATAGATCACATCCACAATTGTCGTAATTAGAGCAAGCCTCTAATTTTAAAGAAAGGATCACATACGTTCGATAGAGTCGATATACCAAAGCTCCTCTTTAAACTGCAAAAAAATGGATATCCAGCCTGGGCTCTTTAAATGGCTTGAAGCATATCTGACCAGTCGCAATCAAATAGTTAGGTTTGAAGGAAAGCAATCTGTAGCTATTCATACCACATCGGGAGTCCCGCAAGGCTCTCATGTAGGTCCGCTACTGTTTATTTTGTTTATAAAAGCCTTGTCCTTCATTCTAAAATATCTAAAAGTATTGATTTGCGCTGACGATGTGAAACTTTTTATTGAGATCAAAGACGCTGAAGACATGAACACATTTAAACACGAGATCAAGATACTTCATAACTGGTGTATAAAAAGTTTTCTACAGCTCAATATAAAGAAATGTAACTTAGTTACTATAAGCAGAAAACGAAATATTACAAATGTGACAATCACTTTGAAAAAAAAGACAGGAACACGTCCGTACAGACTGAACACTTAACACCTAGCATGAGACAACGGACATGACACCCAATGGACCAGTGGAGAATTTTTCGATCACGAAAAGTTTTCTCCTTACCGGGGCGGGAATCGAACCCACACTCCATAGCACATGCGTCTAGACGACTGACGTCGCTAACCGCACGGCCACGAAGCCTACTTTAGGTAGCCAAAAGGTAACAAGATGTGATAGAGTTAGGGATCTTGGCATAATTATAGACTCTAAGCTTAGGTTCATTGACCATTATAATACTATTATAAACAAAGCCAATAATATGTCAGGATTCATTAAAAGGTTTGTTGCTTATGTCAGATCGATACTTGAATACCCAAGTAGCATTTTAAGTTTTATAATGCTCTTGAAGACCATAATTTACTCTACAAGAGTGTTATGAAACCAGCATAAAACCAAAATTTTACTAGGGTAATGCAGCATACATAGTTTGGTCACCATACACAGTCACGCATGACGAATTGAGTCGGTACCAAAGCAATTTTTATTAGGGTAAAAGACCCAACAGTGGAGGAACTAAGCGCGTTCCACCACTGTTTCTTCGGTTACACCACATCTATATTTCATGTCGCTTACCTTAAGTACTTATCCAACAGCTCATCAATTATATTTTAATCGGAAAGTATTCCAAACGCTGTAGAAAGCATTATTGTTACCTAAAATAGTTGCGGTATTTTATTAATTTTTGTTCCTATAGTTGCGAATCCCAGTGTTTTGTTATGGGATTCGCAACTATTGGAACACTACCGCAACTATTGGTGCAAAGCCGAGAAAAAGATATGGTAATTTAGTGATACTTTACCGATTTGGAGGGATTTTCTTATCGGTTTTCTTTTATTTCGAGTAATGACAGGTCAACAAAATGATAGACAATATGAGTTGCTGCGTTAAATACGTAGATTTTGTTAAAATAACACTACCGCAACTATAGGAACACTAAGCAAGCACTGACTCAACTTCCAGTCCTGTCTTACAAAGCACGATACATGCAAACATTGAAGAAACGATCGGAATACGCGATGGTATCTTTCATTAATGATATTATCTCGAACAAGGTCGACTCAAATGCAATATTATCAATATTAATATTGATGCGGGATCGACTGTAACTTTTATATTTAATTTACGGCTACGCAGTCTTTAGTTTTAGAAACGAGTTTTTTCGTTGCCCAATGTTTTGACACGGGAATTGTGTCTTCCTCTTCCGACACAAATAATTACCCCTGAAGAAGACACAATCCCCGTGTCGAAACGTTGGGCAACGAATAAACTCGTTTCTAAAACTAAAGACTGCGTATCCGTAAAATAAATATCAATATTAATGTTTTATATCCCATCAGCTTTATTTGCCTGTTGTAGTCATCGTACAAACTATGCGAAATTCGGACCCCTAAATCAAATGATGGCTTCTTATTATAAACATTGTAATGCTATTGATTTCACTACATCTAAGACTAAATTGAAACAATACTTTTGTACTCAGTAAATGCTTTGTGTGTCTAACCTTCATATCAGATAAAAGTTGAGTTTAGTAATTTAGTAACGGTGAACTATAGTGAACTTTATTCCAAGATAAAATTTGTATCAGAACGGTCTACAAACATGATTGACGACAATAAATAAATAAATAAACATCCACCATTGCCTTAATCCAGGCAAGCGTCTACTATAAAAGAGGGCATCACATCCACCATCGCCTTAATCCGGATAAACACCTACTTACTTGCTTACCCCATTCCCGGCCTAATATGCGTACGACTTCATTATTTAATTGATATTTATGACAAGGAGCAACCTGAATTTTGATTGGCCGTGTAATACTGCAGAGGGGTTCGCCTCTGCTTAAAAAATAGCTATTCTTGCTAAACGCCGTTTGAAAAAGCTTTAATTTGATTCATGGTTCATTTCATTTATTTAGTTAACATCTAAACAGATAACACTGAATCAACAATTTGACGCCACAATGCACGGTTCGAGGCCGCATCTCTCCATCCTCGGATACGCCCCACGCTCGGCAAGTCGTTTTGCACCTGGTCTGCCCATCTCGCTCGCTGCGCTCCACGCCGTCTCGTACCTGCCGGATCGGAAGCGAACACCATCTTTGCAGGGTTGCTGTCCGGCATTCTTGCAACATGTCCTGCCCATCGTACCCTTCCGGCTTTAGCTACCTTCTGGATACTGGGTTCGCCGTAGAGTTGGGCGAGCTCATGGTTCATTCTTCGCCGCCACACACCGTCTTCTTGCACACCGCCAAAGATGGTCCTAAGCACCCGTCTCTCGAATACTCCGAGTGCTTGCAAGTCCTCCTCGAGCATTGTCCATGTTTCATGTCCGTAGAGGACTACCGGTCTTATTAACGTTTTGTACATGACACATTTGGTGCGGTGGCGAATCTTTTGCGACCGCAGTTTCTTCTGGAGCCCGTAGTAGGCCCGACTTCCACAGATGATGCGCCTTCGTATTTCACGACTAACGTTGTTGTCAGCCGTTAGCAAGGATCCGAGGTAGACGAATTCCTCGACCACCTAGAAGGTACCCCCGTCTATCGTAACACTGCTTCCCAGGCGGGCCCTGTTGCGCTCGGTTCCGTCCACAAGCATGTACTTTGTCTTTGACGCATTCACCACCAGTCCAACTTTTGTTGCTTCACGTTTCAGGCGGGTGTACAGTTCTGCCACCTTTGCAAATGTTCTGCCGACAATGTCTATGTCATCCGCGAAACAAATAAATTGACTGGATCTGTTGAAAATCGTACCCCGGCTGTTACACCCGGCTCTCCGCATGACACCTTCTAGCGAAATGTTGAACAACAGGCACGAAAGTCCATCACCTTGTCTTAGTCCCCAGCGCGATTCGAACGAACTGGAGTGTTCGCCCGAAATCTTCACACAGTTTTGCACACCATCCACCGTTGCTTTGATCAGTCTGGTAAGCTTCCCAGGGAAGCTGTTCTCGTCCATAATTTTCCATAGCTCTACGCGGTCTATACTGTCGTATGCCGCCTTGAAATCAACGAACAGATGGTGAGTTGGGACCTGGCATTCACGGCATTTTTGAAGGATTTGCCGTACAGTAAAGATCTGGTCTGTTGTCGAGCGGCCGTCAACGAAGCCGGCTTGATAACTTCCCACGAACTCGTTCACTAATGGTGACAGACGACGGAAGATGATCTGAGATATCACTTTGTAGGTGGCATTAAGGATGGTGATCGCTCGAAAGTTCTCTCACTCCAGTTTGTCGCCTTTCTTGTAGATGGGGCATATAACCCCTTCCTTCCACTCCTCTGGTAGCTGTTCGGTTTCCCAGATTCTGACTATCAGTTTGTGCAGGCAAGTAGCCAGCTTTTCCGGGCCCATCTTGATGAGCTCAGCTCCGATACCATCCTTACCAGCTGCTTTATTGGTCTTAAGCTGTTGAATGGCATCCTTAACTTCCCTCAAGGTGGGGGCTGGTTGGCTTCCATCGTCCGCTGAACTGACGTAGTCATCTCCTCCGCTGCCTTGACTTTCACTGCCTGTACTCTCAGCGCCATTCAGATGTTCCTCGTAGTGCTGCTTCCACCTTTCGATCACCACACGTTCGTCCGTCAAGATGCTCCCATCCTTATCCCGGCACATTTCGGCTAGCGGCACGAAGCCTTTGCGGGATGCGTTGAGCTTCTGATAGAACTTGCGTGTATCTTGAGAACGGCACAGCTGTTCCATCTCCTCGCACTCCGCTTCTTCCAGGCGGCGTTTCTTCTCCTGAAAAAGGCGGGTCTGCTGTCTCCGCTTCCGTCTATAACGTTCCACGTTCTGCCGAGTACCTTGCTGCAGCATGACCGCCCGCGCTGCGTCCTTCTCCTCCAGAATCTGTCTGCACTCTTCGTCGAACCAATCGCTCCGTCGGCTTCGACCCATATACCCGCCGTTGTTCTCCGCTGCGTCGTTAATGGCTGCTTTGACTGTATTCCAGCAGTCCTCAAGCGGGGCCCCATCGAGCTCACCCTCTTCCGGCAACGCTGCCTCGAGATGCTGCGCGTATGCAGTGGCGACATCAGGTTGCTTCAGTCGCTCTAGGTCGTACCGCGGCGGTCGTCGATACCGAACATTGTTGATGACGGATAGTTTTGGGCGCAGTTTAACCATCACCAGATAGTGGTCAGAGTCGATGTTAGCGCCACGATATGTCCTGACGTCGATAATGTCGGAGAAGTGCCGTCCATCAATCAGAACGTGGTCGATTTGTGATTCAGTCTGCAGTGGTGATCTCCAGGTGTACCGATACGGGAGGCTGTATTGGAAGTAGGTGCTGCGAATGGCCATATTCTTGGAGGCGGCGAAATCAATTAGTCGTAGGCCGTTTTCGTTCGTCAGCCGGTGAGCGCTGAACTTTCCAATAGTCGGTCTAAACTCCTCCTCTTGGCCAACCTGAGCGTTCAAATCTCCTATGATGATTTTGACGTCGGCTGTTTGTCGCTCTCCACCAAATGTTATTTAAGGTCAAACCATTTTCGACCTAATACAGATTCGGACAAACGTTTATTTGGCCGCAAATGTCGGTTTGTCAAATAGTTGTTTGGCCGAAATGGCCATTTGGCAGAAAAGGCAATTTGGTCGAGAATGTTATTTGGCCAAACAGGTGGATATTTTTGACCATACTACCCGCTCAGTAATCATCATTTATCCGTTGAATCAAATGACATTTTCGATCAAATGGTCCTTTCTGTCAAACAACCATTTTTGGCCTTACAACCTATTCGGCCAAACGACCATTTCAGCTAAACGACGTGTTTGAGAAAAGTGCTTTTCGGCCAAGTTCTCAGCCGTACGTTGCTTTGGCCAAATGAAATTTTTGGCCAAAATGTTTTCCGTTGTATAACCGTTTTGCCCAAACCTTCATTTCGGCCAAATACAATTCGGCTTGATGATTTTCAACATAACGTATTATTCGGCCAAATGGCCTTCTGATTTTCGGACAAATAAGCCTTCCTCTTTATTAAAAATTTTCCATTGTATTTCCAAAGAATTTCATATGCACAATACAAAGAAATCCAGAGAAATTCCTTCAAAAATCCGATTATTTTGTTATACCGAAAGGTTTCCCGTGAAATTTAAAAAAATCCCGTTGGGTTCTGAATTATTTTGGTTAAAATTTTGTAAAATTTACCGTGAAAATTCCAAAGAATTGTCCATAGAAAATTTAAAAAATCACATTCAAACTCCAATTAATTTCCTAAGAAAATTTCTCACAATTTGCTGTTGAAATCCAATTTTTATGTTGATGTCCACATTTTGAACAATCTGCCGCGGAAAATTTGAAGAATTTTCTGTGTAAATTTTGAAGAATACTCATTTTCCTGTGGATACTTGAAATAATTTTCCTTAGAAATTCCAAAGTGCTTCCTTGGAAATTCCAAAGAGTTCATAAAACTTCATAGTAGTTGCCGAAAATAATTTTCAAATTAATATTTTGGAGAAGCTTATTTTCGGGAGAAATTCATCAGATTTTTCCGTTGAGATTCAAAAGATTCTTCCTATAAAGTCTTGAAAACATCCTGAAAAAATGCAGAAAAAAGTCTTCAAGAAACAAACGTAAAAAATCTCTACGCCGCCGCCGCCGACCAAAATTTTGACAAACGGCGCCGCCGCCGATCCACCATTGCCTTAATCCGGACGTGCGCCTACTTTTAAAGAAGATTGACCTCTTCGGTCAAATTTCTTATTCGGCCAAATGTCCTATTCCGCCAAACGTCTTATTCGGTCAAATGTCCTATTCGGCCAAATGTTCTTTTCGGCCAAATGAAAATCCACCAGAGGAACCCAGGAAACAGCCTTTTTCAAGGCTTAAGGTTAATTAAACCATATTTTTCCGCCAAGCTACCAGTCGTGCCCCGGTGTTCCTTCAGCCGAAGGTTCTGGCCATTACCCGGCATCCTTCATCCGGAAGGTCACGCTGCCCAGTCCAGTTTCGTGCCCACACACTTGTTTTCTGTTCAACTATAAAATAATGTTTGTTTTTTATTTTCTTTATTGATTGGACCAGGAAAAGCAGGGAGTGGCATTTATTTGAATTACTCAGAAAGGCTTAAAACCTCCTCGTCTTTTCAAACTTACTTACTTACTCATGGATCCTGTACACATCCGGTAATGCAAATGGCCGACTTGAAAGATCTCTATCCTGAGCGTTGCCCGGCTATCGCTTTAACCTGTTGCCAGGTTAGATTTCGGTCGACTTCTTTTATTTCTTTATTGAGGCTTCGCCGCCATGAGCCTCTGGGTCTGCCTCTGCTGCAATGTCCCGCTGGGTTCCAGTCTAATGCTTGTTTACAGATTTCGTTTCCGCCCCTACGTAAAGTGTGGCCGACCCAGCCCCACTTCCGATCCCGAATTTTTGTCGCTATCAGCCTCTGGTGACAACGACGATGGAGCTCGTTGTTTGATATCCAGTTGTGAGGCCACCAGGCCCGAATGATATACCGCAGGCATCTATTAATGAACACCGGCAGCCGTTGAGTGGTCTCCACTGATACACACCATGTTTCGCTAGCAAATAACAGCACAGATTTCACTTTAGAGTTTAAAAGTCTTTTCAAACCACTTTACAATTTCGGTGTATTTCCAATGAGAATTCATTTTCTTTTAAGGAAGTGCAATGAGTTCATCAATACATACTTAAATCACTCTCCGTGACTTATAATCTAAAAATTACTACTGACTAATTTTAAATTCAGCACAACACAACACAACGTTAATAAATGATCCTAGGATCGTTGGAATGTTCGTCCATGCTGTCAGATGTTGCTGAAGGAGTGATTTACTGGTTCTACAATGCACCGACGGTTTTGAGAAAAAGGAGCTGGAACTGTCGAAACATCAACATGACATCGTCTGGTGTTTATCGATAGCAGGCTGCGCTGGAGCTATTGGATTTTCTTTTTTTATCTTTATTTGAGAGGCCCTAGGCTGGCTCAACTTTTACCATTAAATATTTTTTAAAGAAAGAGCAGTATCTTGGCTTTGGCCAGACAAATACTATATCCTGGCAAGAAGCAGGAGCAACCATTTTGATTCACATTTTGAACACTTAGGCATATTTTTCACGTCGAAGGTGTTTATTGCCCATGAATTAAAACATTTTTATAGAATAATTGTATCCATCGGGTAGCACAAGAATAGACATTTCATATAAGTACTTGACAATCATATTTTAATGATTGTATCTATCAATACTGAATAATTTTATTCTAAATTGTCTCAAATTTCAAACACTTTGATTCAAATTCCGAACATCACTTTAAATGCACTAAAAATTCAACGTTTTCTCATCGTAGAACAATTCTAATGTCCTTAATCTATCAATTCTGGCAATTCTAGCAGACCGAGCTACAAGGTTCTGTCGTTTGTAGAGAAGGTTCAAACAACGATGCTGCTTAGATTGCAATCTTTTCAAGCCGGTCATGAAAGCATCCCCCCAAATGCATACCAAATATTGAAGTTTGGATTGAACAAAAGCATAATAAACTGATTACATTTTGTTTTTGGGAAAGCATTTAGGAACTTTCCAAAGTACTACACCCTTAGCGCTCAACTCGCGTTGTAAAGCGGAAATATGTTCATTCTATTGCAATTTTGGAACTGATTATTAGATCGCCATGAGAAGGAACTCTTTAACAAGGTGAATGAAATAGAATATATTTTGTTTATACAAGGTTCAACGACAGCATGTTGTCATCGAAATACTCTTGAAGAATATACAAATCCTCCTTCATCGGATGAAATATCGCATCCGGATTGGCATTTTGATATGAAAGCGAAGTATCATCAGCATACAAGCGAGGTTTCCATTTTAAATTTAGGTTTGCGATATCGTTTATGTATAAGAGGAATGGCAAAGTGATCAATTGTATCAAAACGCTTCGAAAGCTTCACCAATTCGCAAGCGGCGGTCCACGTACTAGCTCCTTCGTGTTCTAGAATTAGAACTTCGTGTTCTCGCAGAAACTTGATGTCCGACTTTCTTCCACCTTTATGAATGGGAACAAATCACGCAGGAGTGTAGAGAAAGTATAATGATGATGCTTGATGAACTTGGCTGAAACTGCGTCGACACCACAACTTTTACCATTATTTTAAATCTTTTATCAGCAATATAACTTCTTGTTCTGTGCCTGGTGACAGAAAGATCGAGTCTCATAGAGAAATCAGGATATTAAATCTTTTGGTTTCTCGGTTACTGTGGATTGATGCAGCAAGCTGGGGTTCGATCGATCAAAAAAAGTCATTGAAGGCGTTAGCAATTGTAGGCCCATCAATAGTACAACGCTACATTCAAGCCGAGCTTCACAGCGTCATTCATCTCCTTTCATTGTCCCAGGATTTTATTTATATTAGTCCAGCCCTTCTTCTGATTGGTTTTGCATTTGACTTCCAGCACGTGCCGTTTTTTTTCGTGGTACGAGCTGGAATTTGGTGATTGTCGATCAGAGTCGTGTGGGGTCGTGTGTGTCGGAAGTTTCGTGGATCCAGATAAGCAAAAAGTGAATCGAAGGCCTTCCGTCCAGTCCTAACCGGTTCGCCACCATCGCGCCAGCAGTCAAAGAAGAAGAAAACCTGCGCAGGTATGTGGATCGATGAGAATGCATTAGAATTCTACCTAGATCTAGATTTTTTAATTGTAAATACTTCGTAAACCGTGAACTGTGTATCAACACTTGATAAAATAAACTGAATTTATGGCCTAAAGAGATTTTCAGCTACCGTACCACCCTCCGCTCATATCCGTTGACGTTGCCATGTTTGAAGCTCTTGTGATGATCTCGTGTGCTTTGAACGGCGTAGATATTGGGTGGTCAGAAATTTTAGGTCAGCGGCGAAATTTGAACGGCAAAATGCCGATGCAAAAATGTCGGTGGCGCATTAGATTGCACAGCTGACCACTGGGAAAAGGACCAATAAAGGTACCGAAACGTCGGATCAGAATTAATATAGCGTTTTAGCTGGTCATCAGACTGCATAGCCGATAAACACTTCAACGATAATCAGTTAACTGCAGATGTCAGCCCAGTCTTAGTCTGAATAGATGAATAAATGAAATCAAGCACCGACCCTTTCGCACTACACCTATGTGACGTTCCCATCAAAATCCTTCCCGTTGTAGATACATTGTCATGCATGTTGAGTACCAGACATACTCCGTCTGCCAACTTGTTTCCTCCCCGATCCTCTGAGGGAAGGGGGCAAAACGTTCTCGTTCTCTGCCAGTGTGGTTCATTCGAGCAATCTATGTACAACAACAGCTCCGGAGTATCCTCAATGCGCCGTGAAAGTTTCCACATTTTCGTTGTCATTATTTGGCGGTTGAGATGAAAGCACATCAACCAGTGCCTCGTAGGCGTTGTTGCTTCAGGAAACTTTCTCTCACTCCTCAAAAAGTTAAAAAGGAAAAAATAGCAAATGACAAAAAGAAATCGTGACAAAACATCCGACAAAGTGGCACAGATAATAAAAGACAATGGCATTCGTTTGCTTGTTTCAAGCTACGTAGTAAAAAGGTTACGGGGACAATCTTATTTTCGGTGGGACACCGTCCAAAAAAAATATGAAAAAAGACTTCCACTGCGCTTCACCGCGTACTAATTGAGGTGTTTAAGAACAGGATACCGATGTCGAACGGAAACCAAGAACGGAACATGATGCTATAACTAGTCACAGTCACGGTGTCTTATTCGCCCAACTGGGAAGCGCCGAGCGCCGTGCCAAAGGAGATTACACAGTTTTTCTGCCTTTCCGGTTTCTCGAGGCAAACTGGGCTAAAATCACAAGCCGAGGTGTTTTCCTGGAAACAGGAGGCGGGGCTACAAAGCAAATCTGCGGGGCGAATCCACCGGAAAAGTCATTAATGGACTGAAAATCGCGGGACCGTGAAAAGGCGGAAGGATGTGCCTCCTAACTCTTTTTGTTTCACGATGGGAGCTTGATGAAGGAAATTAACCCGCTCTGCAAGTTTGCGGGGATGACAAAGGATCCACTTTGTTCGTTCTGGGTCAGGGGGCGCAAACAAAAGCTCTGAAATTGAGGGTTGATTATGAGTCATCTGGAGAGTTTATTGGTCGAAAAACTTGTCGCCACAGTTCAGGCACCATCCCAACAGATCACGGTGGGGTTCGCGGGTAGATGCCATTCACAACAGCAGTCCGCTTCTAAGCACATACTGGCACAAAGGCTAATTGACATAGACGGATGGTTTATTCGCCGCTTTTTGTCGTTTTCCGCGGAAACGTCTTTTCCCTCGCACGCGAGGGTCACTTGAATTCAGGTAGGATAGTGCAGACGGTTGGTTTCCCAACTCATTCATTCCGGCAGTCACAGGAAGTTGAACACAGGAACGCTTTCACCGGTGTGTCGCGTTATTGCCACCGGCAAGGATGCTTCAAAAGTGCACAGATGCTTTTCCCGGCAACTTGGACAAGTGAAATGAGGAAAAAAAGGTGCTCTTCGAAAGAAATGGAAGCTAATTTCACCCTACCGTTCCGCTTTTGTGCATTAATCAAGCAATCTGTCACGCGGTATTTAAACAGTATCATACAGAGCGGAGGATTTTACACTCATTGCTGTTGACGTCCACCCTGGCGGCGGTAGGTAAAGGTGCATGCGATGAGTATGGTTTTGTTGAACTGTAGTACGGAAAAGCAAGCAAAAAAGCTCGCCTTTTCACAATAGACTGCAACAAATGAAAGCAGGACCTCGTCTTTCACTTTAGGTCACACTTCCGCTGGCAGTAGCCCGGTTCATGCGAGTATTATATTGTCTCCAAGGCAACATCCCGACGCAGGAGATGAGTGGAGCTGGGAAAGTGGGAACTAACCTTGCAAAGGAGCGAGAATAATGGACGCTGATGAATTGCTTTAGTGTGTAGTGACAATTGTGCTTGTGAATAGTGGCACTTGCTTACACGATTGCCTGCATTGTTCTTACTGGCAGAAAAGTTTTTTTTTCTCTCAAATCTTTAGTAGACGTAACCTTTCGTAGCTCAACGAGACGACGCTTTATTGCAGGGCGAGACTCTGGTGAAGGTGACTGGGATGCTGACATGGAGCATTATTTTATTTGGATCAATTACCTGGAAGGAGGATTTCGCCAACACATCCCTCTGCGAATTTTGAAAAGCTCAGAGATCAAAATGCTTTCAAAGATGTACATGCGTGTAGCTATGTACACCATCCACATGATGAAAGCAGCTTTGAATCCAAATGAGTAAACCTTCGTTGAAGAAGGATCGTAGAAGGGAGTTGGAGTAGGAATATTTATCTCCATGAACCGGTACCGAAAAGAAATTGCAAGAAGCACACGTACCGGCATAAAAACACACAAACTCACCTGTCGACACGTCGTCCTCGTTGTAACCGAGTAATGCAAAAAGCAAAGCGAGCGATATAACATGCTATTACATTTGTATTACATCTGTTACTCTGCTTGTGAAAAAGAAACAATAATTATGTATTCGATGCACGGTGTCACGTCATACGGAGCTATGCACTACCTTTTACTTTGTATTTATGTTATTAGATGTTGGTAAAACAAATGTATGTTTGCTTTGAGTTGTGGTAATAAAGTATCCTTTAGTCTTTGATCGTTTACTTTAATACATGCTAATAATATTAAGTCTTTGCATGAATCATCTCTGTGAAATCATTACTTGCTTCAAAAGACGTTTTTGACATTATTAAGGTAGATGTTGCCGTGGCGGCGTCACGCTGTTGGTTGATGGTTGGCGGCAGCGGCGTGGGTCGGCATGGATTAATTTCAAGGGTTCAAAATTCTCCAGAATTTCTTCAAAAGTTACTCAACGAATTACCCATGATGTTTTTCTACGAGTCCGAGAAGAGAATAATAAATTGCAGAATTTTGGCAAATACAATAACGTTAAATACAATCCAAATCCAATCCAAATCCAATCCAAATCCAATCCAAATCCAATCCAAATCCAATCCAAATCCAATCCAAATAAAATCCAAATCCAATCCAAATCCAATCCAAATCCAATCCAAATCCAATCCAAATCCAATCCACATCCAATCCAAATCCAATCCAAATCCAATCCAAATCCAATCCAAATCCAATCCAAATCCAATCCAAATCCAATCCAAATCCAATCCAAATCCAATCCAAATCCAATCCAAATCCAATCCAAATCCAATCCAAATCTAATCCAAATCCAATCCAAATCTAATTTAATTCCATTCCAAATAGAATAAAAAATGGTGAGATTTTTGTAAATACAGTTAAGGGGTGTAAAACAATTTATTATTTTGATTTGATCAATCTAACGCGATTCCTGAAGAGTTTTGGCCGGTAGTTTATTCAGTAGTTCGTCCGGAAGCTCCTTCAGGATTTCGTCCTGGAGTTTCTCCAGGTATTTCTGCTAAAGTATCTCCAGAAAGTTGCTCAATGTTGTTTTTCGGAAGTTCATCCAGGATTTCGTCCACAAGTTCCTCCAGAATTTCGTCTGGAAGTTCATCCGGATTTCGTCCGGTATTTTCTCAAGGATTTTGTCCGAAACTTCCTCCAGGAATTCCTTCGATAGATCTTCCAGGCCTTTGTCCGGAAGCTCCTCCAAAATTTCGTCCGGAAGTCCTCTAAGATTTCATCCGGAAGCTCCTCCAAGATTTCGTCCACAAGCTCGGAGATTTTTTTTCGGAAGTTTCTCCAGGAGTTCCTTCAAAGTTCTTCAGGTAGTTCGCCCAAAAGCCCTTCAAATAATTTCTCCGTAAATTCCTGCAGGATTTGCTCCGAAACTTCCTGAAGTAATTCCTCCATAATCATAAAACATTCCTTCCAGTAGCCCCTGGAGTTATTCTTTTGTAATTCCTTCAGAAATTCCTCTGGAAATTATATATTTGAAGTTCTCCCGGAAATTCCCACAGAATCATTTGCAGAAACTCTTTCCGAAAATCCCCTATTTTTTTCCTGGTAATTCTACCCAAATTTCGTCCCTAACTATTCTTTCTAAAATACTCCTGCTTTCTCTTCCTCGAGTTTCTCAAGGGTTTCCGCGGAAAATACTTCAAAAACATTTATATGAATTCCTCTATAGGTTCTCCAATAAATTGCATCGGAAATTTATTTTGAATTTCCCCCAGAAACTTCTCAGGTTATATTGAAAAAAAAAATCCTCCTGGAACTTCTAGTTGTTTTATTCTTCTCTCATCAATGAAAGAAAACCTTACACAAGATTATGCACCTAGCAGCTATATGCGACTCCTTTTATACCGTCTTCTGGGTCAGCTCACGAGCCTTGACCTTCTCGAGTTTGGCGATACGGGCCATGCTCTTGGGTTCCAGCAGACAATCGCCCCAGTGCTTGCGGATCTTCTCGTACCGATCATTGAAGTTCATCTTGATGGTTTTCACCAGCTTGGACAGATTGGCGCAGTCCGAGTTATCAACCTGGGTCATGGCAACGCAGGTGCTGGTCTTACGGTACACCAACGTTCCCAGACGAGACTTGCTCTTGATGATGCAGTAGGGGATGCCCATCTTACGGCACAAGGCAGGCAAGTAAACGACCAGTTTAATTGGATCAACATCGTGAGGGATGACAACCAGTTGTGCCTTCTTTTGCTCAACTAGCTTGACCACGGTGTTGATACTTTAACGCACTTTGTTATCCTTCTTGCTGGGCGGCACTTCCCTACCAGCGGCCTTGGCCTCCAGACGCTGGATCTTCGCAATCGGATTCTCCGGGCCAAATTTGCTCCAGAAGCTTGAACAGCTGCTGGGTGGTGTGCTTGTCCAATGCATGTGAGAACTAGTGGGCGGTGGGATTTTCAAACGCTTCTGCAGCACAGCATTGAAGCGCTGGATACGAATGTACTTGCACCAATGGTCGATTCTTGAAAGAATAATTTTCTCCAATAACTTTCTCATGCATGATAGCATGGCAATCGGTCGGTATGAATTGTGATTAGACATTGGTTTCCCAGACTTTTGAATAGCTATTACTTTGACCTGTCGCCATTCTGTAGATCAGTACTGGTAGTTTTCGTGACTGTCATGTGAAAGCGAAAACATTGCATTTTCATTTTCAAGAGACCAAATGAAAATGTAGCCGTCTCCCGGTCACCTGTCACATTACAAGCAGTCATGATGGGAATGTTACTTTGGTTTGAAATCTAAATTTCCAAATAGTTTTAATAGATCTGTGCAAATAACGATGACTAGTCGATAAAATGATTGTATTGTTTTTGATTTTCGAGTTAGAAGTAACATTATTGAAGAAGAAACAGCTTGTTTACAATAGTTTGATGCACTTTCATGAAATAAAAATCCATGAAAATATAGCAGAATTCCTTTCATTGTTTATGTTTTCTTTGAAAGCGGGAGAGAACAAATTGTAAATATCGCGTGACCTCTCTCAATGAAAATGAAAATCTCAGTACTGCTGTAGATACGATGTTGTACTCCATGAAGCAGTTGTACAGGTCAAGTAATCGTCTTTTTGCGATATCTGGAAGATTTTTAAGAAGATTGAATTTGATGTTATCGCGTCCCGGAGCAGAGTTGTTCGATGAAAGAAGAGACATAGATAGTTCCAGCATTGAGAATGGTCCACCCAGAGAACCAGGATAAAGGGTTGATTCTCGAAATAGTGGCTCAGCTGGTACGGAATCTGGACAGACCTTTTTCGCGAAGTTGAATATCCATCGATTGGAGTATTCGTCACTCTCGTTGGTGGAAACGCGGTTCCGCATGTTGCGAGCCGTTTTCCAAAGCGTTGACATTTAGATTTCTCGTGATAGTCCCTCGACAAAACCGCCAGTAGCTACGTTTTTTAGCCTTAAGAAGATTTTTGAGCTTTCTTTCCAGTCTCAAGTACTCCTCAAACAGCTCAGACCTTCCGTGTTTACGGAAAGCCTTGAAGGCATCAGATTTCTCAGAATACAACTTAGTACATTCATCATCCCATCCTGGAGTGGCTGGTCTTCTTATGATAGACGTACTTGGAACCAGTCGTTGCTGAGCTTCTTGTGCGCTTTTATGAATTAATTCGGTAAGAAATCGATACTCATCCAGTAGTGGAAGAACATCGGTTGATTCAATACCAATTTTTACCGCCGATGCAAATTTTTGCCAGTCAATGTTTCTCGTGAGGTCGAAAGGAACATTAAATGGCTCTGATCTTTGATAGCCGCTTTTGATTGTGGTAACTATCGGCATATGTTCACTACCATGGGGATCTTGAATTACCTTCCACGTGCAATCTAATGATAGTGAATTTGAACATAAAGACAGATCAATACGGCATTGTTGACCATTTGGTCCTATTCGAGTTACTTCACCTGTGTTCAAAATATTCAAATTGAAATCGTCGCACAAATCATAGAAAACATGCGCTCTGCTGTCGTCTATGGTTTCGCCCCATGCAGTACCATGTGTATTCATATCACCCAGTATTAAAACTGGAGATGATAAAAAAGAGACTGCGCTCCAAAGTTGTCGACGATTAAGAGATGCGTTTGGTGGAATATAAACTGAAGCTATGGAAAGGTCTTTATTCTTTACAGTTACTTGGCAAGCGACGATTTCTAAGCCATTAACAACCGGAATGGGGATTCTGTAGAAGGGGTAACATTTCTTGATTCCCAACAGAACGCCACCGTAGTTATCACCCCGATCTTGGCGAATAATGTTAAACTCGTGGAAGTTGATTTCATCTTCAGAAGAAAGCCATGTTTCACAGAGTGCAAATATATCGCAATCGCAGTTGCGTCTAATTTATTTCTTAAACTATGACAGTTCCACTGCAGCACAGTGATCGTATCTTGCATGGCCGTATTATCCATCGAAAGATACGATTTCTGCAAGAAGGGGCCATGAAACAGTCAATTGCTTCAGATAAGTTTCTACTGTTGGCATAAAGAGGTCAATAATTGCCCTCATAGAATTTGGTATATTGAAAAGTTTCAAAATACGGTCCACAAGGTCCTTAAAGGAGATCAATCCTCGCTTGGACGGAGTACTTTTTGGGAAGAATTTTTTTTTATTCTCCTAGCCGGATGTGTTTCCAAGTGCGCGTTGGCCCTCCACGAGCATCGTCCAGGTCTCGTGTCCGTAGAGGACTACCGGTCTAATTAGCGTTTTGTAGATTGTCAGTTTTACCCGGATGAGCAGCTGAAATACCTCAAACCTAAATCCCAACCCCGTCCATCACCAAATTACGCAATCTAACCTTGAGTCGCCACGAGTATCTTGGTCTTTGTCCCTTTCCCTTACTAACTGTTGATAATAAGATGATATCGATTGTAAATATCATTAATAGTCTCGGCTCCGTTAAGTGTTATACACGCCTGAGCCTGTCAAATAAATACAATAGATAAAAAAAAGATTGTCGGTTTGGTACGGCGGCGAACTCTATTCGATCGGAGCGTCTTGCGGAGTCCAAAGTACGTACGATTTCCAGCCACTATGCGTCTCCGAATTTCTCTGCTGGTGTCATTTTCGGCAGTCACCAGTGAGCAAGTACACAAATTCTTCTACCACCTCGATTGCGTCACCACCGATGCACCGACGCGGTGGGTGGCTCACATTGTCTTCTCTTGAACATCTTCCTACCATGTACTTCGTCTTCGACGTGTTGATGACTAGTCCGAACCGCTTAGATTCCCTCTTCAGTCTGATGTAGGCTTCCTCCATCTTCTCAAAGTTACGTGCCATAATATCTATGTCGTCGGCGAAGCCAAATAGCTGGACGGACTTATTGAAAATTGTACCACTCGTGTTAATCCCTGCTCTTCGTATTACCCCTTCCAAAGCGATGTTGAATAGCAGACACGAAAGACCATCACCTTGCCGTAACCCTCTGCGGGTTTCGAAGGGACTCGAGAATACCCCTGAAACTCGAACTACGCACATCACCCGATCCATCTTCGCTTTGACCAACCGTGTCAGTTTATCCGGAAAACCGTGATATCACTGCTAATTAACTTTTCAAATCTTTGGGGGAGCAATTTTTTTTCTAGCGAGAGCTAAGCCCCCCTAGCCCCCCCTTATTAACGCCAATGAGTAAAATTACGGTTACGTCATCACATCATCTATCTCTTTTCCACCAGCTGAAAATTAGAAAACAACAGGACCAGTACTTGTCAAATTTGACAGGTTGTCGGCTTGTTGTTTTCAATCAAGTGGGAAAGAAATATCAAGATTCGTGCAATGACCTATTAGTAAAATCTCAATAGATTATTGTCGTGTTCGGAGGAGACGGCCTCACCCGAATCGGCCCTCTCCAGCTGCTGCTCGATCCGCAGCAGCTCGGAAGCATTACTTCTTCCCGCGAAATACATCACAAAACTGAAGCTGACTCCGCTCATCTGTCACTCACACATCTGGCACTCGTGTCCAATGTATATGCCCTCTTATTCTGTTTATATTTATATTATCAATACCCGTCTCAATCCCTACATCTTCCGCCTGTTCTACTCTCTTATAGCTTCATTATCATTATTTTGTTCTACTATTTAATTCAATCTACTATTTTATAATGAGTTTTTTTTCAGTTGCGAGCTTTTAAGTTCCGACCGAACAGAGAACTGTGACATTCATGGGATTCACAACAAATTAAAAAAATTAAACAAATAAACTCATCAAGTTTTTTTCTACTCATATATGAGTGTTCACTAATTCCACATAAGTTTTACATAGTTTCAAACCGATTTCCATAGAAAGTGTTCAAATCATGAAATTTAAAATTTCAAATAAAATTCACACACAAACACGTAATTCGAATCTCCAAGCAAACCATTAACAACATTCTACGCAACTCTTCGCTTACTTGAACTTAATCTTTGTTACCATTTTCTAACACTGAACTCAAGACAAACACTGATCTCGGAATGCAGTCATGGAAAGAACTTACCAGGCTCTAGAACATCAATCTTGCATCAAAATCGTAAAATAATCATTAGCAACATTATACGCAACTCTTTGCTTACTTTTCCCAACTTTTTGTTTACATTTTCTAACACTGAACTCAAATCAAACACTGATCTTGGAATGTACTCATGGATAAAACTTACCAGGCTCTAGAACATCAATATTGCATCAAAATCAGAAAACAATCATTAACAACATTCTACGCAACTCTTTGCTTACTTTTTTCTGTTTGTTTACATTTCTAACACCGAACTCAAGACAAACAGTGATCTCGGAATGCAGTCATGGATAGAACTTACCAGGCTCCAGAACATTATTCTTGCATCGAAATTAGAAAACAATCATTAACAACATTCTATGCAATTCTTTGCTTACTTTTTCCCACTCTTTGTTTACATTTTCTAAAACTGAACTCAAGACAAACACTGATCTCGGAATGCAGTCATGGATAGAACTTACCAGGCTCTAGAACAACAATCTTGCATAAAAATCAGAAAACAATCATTAACAACATTATACGCAACTCTTTGCTTATTTTTTTCTACTGTTTGTTCACATTTTCTAACAACGAACTCAAGACAAACACTGATTTCGGAATGCAGTCATGGATAGAACTTACCAAGCTCTAGAACATTAATCTTGCATCAAAATCAGAAAACAATCATTAACAATATTCTACGCAACTCTTTGTTTACTTATTCTCACTATTTGTTTACATGTTCTTACTCTGAATACAAGTCAAGCGCTGATCTCAAACATGCCATCATGGAAGAGGTTACCAAGCTTAGAGATACCCTCTCGGGGGAATTATTGTTTACCCTCTCGGGGGAATTCTTGTGTACCCTCTCGGGGGAATGATTGTTTACCCTATCAGGGATACCCTCTCGGGGGAATTATTGTTTACCCTCTCGGGGGAATTCTTATGTACCCTCTCAGGGGAATGATTGTTAACCCTTTCAGGGATACCCTCTCGGGGGAATGATTGTTCACCCTATCAGAAACCGTCTCTAAAAATAATTTGATTAATTATTATTATTTATTCAGACTAAGGCCGAAGTGGCCTGTGCGGTATATAAGAGTCTTCTCCATTCGGCTCGGTCCATGGCTACACGTCGCCAACCACGCAGTCTACGGAGGGTCCGCAAGTCATCTTCCACCTGATCGATCCACCTTGCCCGCTGCGCACCTCGCCTTCTTGAGCCCGTCGGATCGTTGTCGAGAACCATTTTCACCGGGTTACTGTCCGACATTCTGGCTACGTGCCCGGCCCATCGCAGTCGTCCGATTTTCGCGGTGTGAACGATGGATGGTTCTCCCAACAGCTGATGCAAATCGTGGTTCATTCGCCTCCTCCACGTACCGTCCGCCATCTGCACCCCACCATAGATGGTACGCAGCACTTTCCTTTCGAAAACTCCAAGTGCGCGTTGGTCCTCCACGAGCATCGTCCAGGTCTCGTGTCCGTAGAGGACTACCGGTCTAATTAGCGTTTTGTAGATTGTCAGTTTGGTACGGCGGCGAACTCTATTCGATCGGAGCGTCTTGCGGAGTCCAAAGTACGTACGATTTCCAGATTTCAGTCTGATGTAGGCTTCCTCCATCTTCTCAAAGTTACGTGCCATAATATCTATGTCGTCGGCGAAACCAAATAGCTGGACGGACTTATTGAAAATTGTACCACTCGTGTTAATCCCTGCTCTTCGTATTACCCCTTCCAAAGCGATGTTGAATAGCAAACACAAAAGACCATCACCTTGCCGTAACCCTCTGCGGGTTTCGAAGGGACTCGAGAATGCCCCTGAAACTCGAACTACGCACATCACCCGATCCATCGTCGCTTTGATCAACCGTGTCAGTTTATCCGGAAAACCGTGTTCGTGCATTAGCTGCCATAGCTGGTCCCGATCGATCGTATCATATGCGGCTTTGAAGTCGATGAATAGATGATGTGCACGTTGTATTCGCGGCATTTCTGCAGTACTTGGCGAATGGCGAACACCTGGTCCGTGGTGGAGCGTTCGCCCATAAAACCCACCTGGTACTGCCCCACGAACTCCCTTGCAGTTGCTGCTAGTCGACGGCATAAAATTTGGGAGAGTACCATGTAGGCGGCGTTCAGCAATGTGATTGCGCGGTAGTTGCTACAATCCAGCTTATCGCCCTTTTTGTAGATGGGACACACGACACCTTCCATCCACTCCTGCGGCAAAACTTCCTCCTCCCAAATCTTGGTAATGACCCAGTGCAGCGCTCTAGCCAGTGCCTCACCACCGTGTTTAAATAGCTCTCCTGGTAGTTGGTCAACCCCAGGGGCTTTGTTGTTCTTCAGCCGGCCAATCTCCTCCTGGATTTCCTGGAGATCCGGAGCCGGTAGAATTATGTCCTGCGCGCGTTCTCCCAGGTCCATCACCATACCGCCATCTTCGTCTGCCACATCGCCATTCAGGTGTTCTTCGTAGTGCTGCCGCCACCTTTGGATCACCTCACGCTCGTTCGTAAGAAGGTTCCCGTTTATGTCCTTACACATATCAGGCTGTGGCACGTGGCCCTTACGTGAACGGTTTAACTTCTCATAGAACTTTCGTGTGTTATTAGCGCGGTACAGTTGCTCCGTTTCTTCACGGTCTCGATCTTCCTGCTGGCGCTTTTCCTCCGGAAAATCGAGTTTTGTCTGTTCCGCGCCTGTTTATATCGTGCCTCGTTCGCCCTCGTGCGGTGTTGCAGCAATCTCGCCCATGCTGCATTCTTCTCTTCCACTAACTGCTCACATTCGCCGTCATACCAGTCGTTTCTCTGATCCGGGGCACCGTGCCAAGTGCAGCGGTTGCGGTGCTACCAATGGCGGATCGAATATTTCTCCAACCATCTTAAATAGAAGCTGCGCCTCGCTGCTCTTCCTTTGGAAGTGCCACTTTCAGCTGCTGTGTATAGTCTTGGGCTAGTCTGCCATCTTGTTTTAGTCCAATGTTTAGCTGCGGCGTTCGACTTCGACGAGAGTTTAGAGCGCATCCATACCGCAACGAGGTAGTGGCCGGATTCAATATTCGCACTGCGGTAAGTGCGGACATTCGTGATGTCGGAGAAGAATTTACCGTCGATTAGAACGTGATCGATTTGGTTTTCCGTTTCTTGGTTAGGTGATCTCCATGTGGCCTTGTGGATATTTTAGCGGGGAAAGAAGGTGCTTCGGACTACCATTCCGCGGGAGGCTGCGAAGTTTATGCATCGTTGGCCGTTGTCATTCGATACGGTGTGCAGACTATCCGGTCCGATGACCGGTCTATACATTTCCTCCCTTCCTACCTGTGCGTTCATGTCACCGATGACGATTTTAACGTCCCGCAGTGGGCATCCATCGTATGTCTGCTCCAGTTGTGCGTAGAACGCTTCTTTCTCGTCGTCGGGTCTCCCTTCGTGTGGGCAGTGCACGTTGATGATGCTATAGTTTGATTAAACAAATTAAAAGAATTCTATTTCACAAACAAACATCATAATTATCACATTTTTTTCGAGTGTAATAGAATTTTTGTTTTCAAATTTTCTCACGGTTTACAGTATCACAGAGCGCACTTTCACTTTTTTTTTGTTGTAATAGAATACAAATATATATATTTTTTTATGAGTGTCACTTTTGCTTTTGCATTATATTTTTTCCTGAGTGTACCAGTGATGAATGACGTTTAGCGCACGCACACTAATGTTCGTGATGTGTTTACCTTACCTTTTTTCCACAACCTCAAACCGACACATTTGGATGTGATAATCTCAACACCCAACTCTTTTTTTTCACCAAAACAAACGCGGTTTTAATTTTTTTTTCGCGAAAGACCGAGCTCATTTAATTGGAAGCGTCACATTTGTCACAACAAACCGACTTGGCCAATGTCGTGTTCGGAGGAGACGGCCTCACCCGAATCAGCCGTCTCCAGCTGCTGCTCGATCCGCAGCAGCTCGGAAGCATTACTTCTTCCCGCGAAATACATCACAAAACTGAAGCTGACTCCGCTCATCTGTCACTCACACATCTGGCACTCGTGTCCAATGTATATGTCCTCTTATTCTGTTTATATTTATATTATCAATACCCGTCTCAATAGACCTGTGCAGGAGCTCATGAAATTCACTCACCCGATGGATTTTGACATTTGAGCGGGTCGTCTTCTCGAACAAAAGTTCATTTTGCGTTCATTATGCGACCCGCTCAAATGTCATAATTTCTTGGGGGAGTTCATTTTGCGTTAGTCTATCCCTACAATTATCAAGTGTCATCGACAAATACAGATTGAAGATTTCCTCAAGTTACGCTTTTAGCAGATGCATGTTCCACAATAGAGTGGCATAGTAACTTCAATGTTCATCGAAATTTTGTGAGCATTTTCCATTCTCCGAAACCTGTCTCTGTTCTAACGAAAGAAAAAGAGAAAGAAGAATGTTTGTCGAAGACTATTCCGTTACATGAGTTGTAATATCTAAACACCGAAAAGATTTTAAAAAAATTAAAAGCTGTTACAAAGAGTTCGAAAACAGAAATTCAAGGATCCATAATTACGGACAGTATGAATTTTGTTTTATTGAGGGCTATTTCCAAAGGTTTTTACATATCAATGAATTCGTTCACTACACCTAAATAGCTACCTAAAGTCCTACATAAGAGGCCTCTAGTCTTACACTGCGGCGCGTTCTTACTGTTGCAATAAAATACGATCATCTGCAAGTGATTACGGCTGACGTTCGCCGTTGACATCGGTGCGGTGCTGCGTTTGGTTTCCGGGTGGAACAGGTTGATGTCTGTGGCTATTTGTTGTTGTTGCTTTTCAGTTTGAGTCACCTCATGCTCCAGGGTGTTGGTCGAGATTTTGATGATAGAGGGAGTGGGTTCGACAACTCATCATTTTGTGTGATTTTATGTTCTCCTCCATCATTCTTTCTTCTTTTTCTATTTAGTCACTTTGTGAACCAAAAGATGACACAGTTCATTAGTTGATTAGAGTCTAAGATTCTAGATTTAGTAAAAATGTTATTGACTATTGCATACAGCCGGAACATTGTGAGAATTCCTATGAACTAGTAGCTAACAAGAACGACTGTATAGGGATTTTTATCAAAACTTATTTCATTGCTATATTATTATAGGTTAGATTATTTAATTGATCTGGGAAAGTATTAAATCTCTATCGAAGACATTGTTGTTGTATTTCTTCCTAGTAAATCATTTGGGATTGATTTGGATTCAGTCGTACCGTTGGCCTTCTTTTTTAGGTTGGAAATGAAATGATTGGAAATGGTTGGAAATGATGAAGATAAAGAAAACTTTTGAAAGCATTATCTCATAGGCATTTTTACGTATTTTATTACTAATTATTGCTTCAACCCAAATACCGTTTCCTACTTTTGAATGTTCTCCAGAATCCAGTCCACGTACAGCGCCACCCGGATGTACGTCTTTGCAATGGTTTGCGCGATCGTGCAGTTGCTCGGTCCCATCATCGACAGGCCGTACTGAACGGCGCGCATAACCGATCCCTGCTGCACCATCGCCACCAGTGGCGCCCCAATGTGCGGCGAGCAGATGTAGTTGGGTCCCTGCGCCAGGGCGCAGAACATCTTGTCCGTCACCCACGGCGTGTAGCCGTAGTCCTCGAAGCGTTCCTCACATTCCTCGCGCTCGGTGAAGACCGATCGCGTTTTGTACAGCTCCTGCGTGTACTGGTTGTTGGTGTTGGTGATCTCGAACATCGAGAGGACGAAATCGTTGGGGAGGTGGTTTCGGAGGTCCTCGCGAATCGGAAGGCAGACCGGCTGGATGTTGTCTGGAAGTGAGTGGAATATTTCCAATTGAAGTGAAGTATTGGAGGAATTTATTGCAGTTGACCTACCAGAAAATTGAACCTTGTCGACCATTCGTACCAAAGCAAAATCATTGCCACGGAAAGGTTTTCCGGCCTGCGGATGGATTGTGAATGGTAAAACGGCTTTAACTTCAACTGGAGCTGGAGCACATTCCTGCACTGACTGGCGCGTTTTTGGATCTGTGAAAGTGTCACAATCTCTTTGGGTATTCACAGTGTGTTCTCCAAGTCGAACATAATCACTGAAATTAGAAAAAAAAAACATAAATTCAGTCGGAGTCAGCAATAAAAACATCAAATTGACTCACAGATCCTTGCGCTCCTTGGATCTCACACAAGCGGCTGAAGTCAGTACGTAACGGTTGTTGATCAACGATCCGGTGCAGTACGGATCATTGTCGGGAGTGGCCTTGCTGGATCGCACCATTGCAATCCATGGGAACTCGAGCACTCCTGCCCTGCCGGCGGTCGTCGTTGGTTGTGCTCGCTTAGCAACCCCACATTCTCGGGGTAGGAGAATGGCATTGCGATGAATGGGAATTCGCTCCACTTCTTTGGGATCGCAACATATGCTGCGACGTATTCCTCGAAGTTCGCACACCCGCGTGCTCAGTTCTTTGGCGATTTCCTTGGTCAGTAATGGAGACTTCAGTTCATCGAAGAGGTTTCGGCACTGCTGCACTGGGACGCAGTTTCCGTTCGACTGTCCAGCGACAGAACATGGGACGATTTCTAGATGGGAAGAATGATTCTATTAGGAAAGACTCTCAAATCATTACAAGGAGATACTCACTCTCAATACCATATTCGTTACTGAAATCCGTATTTGTAACACCTTCAATCCAGTCCAAGTATGATGTCACCTTGGTAAATACGGTGTACGTAGTTGCAAGACATCGCTCTTCGCCTTCTTTGGCTTTGGTGAACGATACGATGCCTCCCAAGTACCATGCGTCACCTCGTTCAAAGACAATGCCACCACCGCTATCTCCATTACAGGCTGATGTCCCATTCGTGTATCCCGCGCAGAAGACCTTATTCGTCAACACCCTGCCGTACAATTCCGGTTCCTTACGCTTACATTCGATTTCCTCAATCACTGGCAACTTCGCAAGCTTCAGAGTAGTAGATTTAATATCGTTCTCGGTGAATCCCCAACCTACGACGGCTCCAATCTTACCAGGCTCTAGACTAGTCCTTTCACTCATGCAAACCGGTAGAATAGATTCACTGAACGGAACCGGACTTTCCAGTTCGAGCAACGCAATGTCGTCTTTCAAATCTTGCAACGAGAACCCGGGATGCCGGTGAATCTTCTGTACGTTGAAAACCTTTCCATCAGGTGACCCAACGGCATTCACTCCCAACTGCACCGACAGTTGAACCTTCTTGTTCGGCTTTTCCGCGTCCATCGTACAGTGGGCGGCAGTCACCACGAACCTCTCGCTGACCAGCGATCCACCGCAAACATACTCCGGCTTTCCTTGGGCGGTGTGTTGCCGAACCGCAGCATGCCATGGCCATTCGCTGATCTTGGCGTCCACACCGTTGACGATCAACAGCGTATTGGCATTCTTGGGAATGCCGCACTGGAACTGAGCGTTCGTGAATACCTCCGCTGCGGATGCGATCCCCACGAAGAGAACCACCGCACCTACAATTCTAATCATTATCACTGAGTTAAGTCTTTGCGACCGATTTAGGTGACCGACCGATCACAACTGGCATCTGCAGCGCATTTCGGGATCAATCCCAGACCGGGCCGCGATCACAGCACCGCAAAGAGATCGATGAGACTGGCGCGCGGTGTTGTTGTTTGTACTCAACCGGTTTCAGTAACTTCCTGACGCTGCGTCTTTCTTCCATATTTAATAGTTGGGCAGTGATAATCATTGCACGATTGGGTGAGTCTGAGCGGCACAGGGTGGGGAATTTCCAGCAATGATAATTGTTTGTTGAGAAGAGGGAAGTGGCGTGAAACAAGAATGTAAATCCAAAGTGGGGAATCCCAACCAAGCGTGGTAAAATAAGTTGAAAGAGTGGACAACCGTTGGCACAGCAAAAACGGTTCTAGAGATAGAATTGCGGTTTGTTTTTCACATAGTTAATAGTGGTGAAACGAATTCGAAAATAATGTTTTTGTTTGCTTTGCAGCAGGTCAATGTTGTTTGATAGATGATAGAATTTTAGAATGCTACATTCTGATTAGAAAAGTGTGGCTTACGTATACCTTTTATGTTTCAAATGATGTGCTTGTTGTTTGTTTCGAAGTTAACAAATTTAACAGATTTTAATTTTATGGTATTTGAATAAAACTTTATTAGTACAGAATGACAAACCAATTGAGTTTTCCATCCATGTAATTAATTGTAACAGCCATTCATTGAAAAATTTGTATGGTAGGAGAAAGACAGACACATGAATTAGAGCCCTGCTCAAATGAAAAGTACTCTAGGGATATAGCAGGTGTTTCCATTCGTATCAGTGAATGTCCTATATGCAGTTACTCTTATACATAAAAATTAAAATCGTTTTTTTTTATCAGATTTTCCATGTACGAATCAAACCGCGAGTTAAAACATTTCTTGTAAACCTATAGTGCATTTGAATATGGGTTTTCCGCTCTGAATATCCCAAAAATTACCAACACGGGGCACGTTGGTCATCTATGATCAGCGCAGTCGCAAAATTTGCATAACAACTTAATTTGTCGGGTGAATTTTGAGATGAAATTGGTGAATTTTCTCGCTGGGGGATTCACCTGATATAAAACTTTCATTTTGCAATATTTTTCAGGTGCTGCTTCTTCTTCTTCTTCTTCTTCTTCTTCTTGGCATTACATCCCCACACTGGGACAGAGCCGCCTCGCAGCTTAATGTTCATTAAGCACTTCCACAGTTATTAACTGCGAGGTTTCTAAGCCAGGTTACCATTTTTGCATTCATATATCGAGGCTAGCACGGGAAGTCGAAACAACAACAGGGAAGTCGAAACAATTTCCAATCCGAAAATTGCCTAGATCGGCACCGGGAAGCGAACCCAGCCACCTTCAGCATGGTCTTGCTTTGTAACCGCGCGTCTTACCGCACGGCTAAGGAGGGACCCGTGCTTCTTAATTAGGTCAAATAAACTGCCACGAAAAATGAATCACAACTCATAGCATTAGCATAGCATTAGCATAGCATTAGCATAGCATTAGCATAGCATTAGCATAGCATTAGCATAGCATTAGCATAGCATTAGCATAGCATTAGCATAGCATTAGCATAGCATTAGCATAGCATTAGCATAGCATTAGCATAGCATTAGCATAGCATTAGCATAGCATTAGCATAGCATTAGCATAGCATTAGCATAGCATTAGCATAGCATTAGCATAGCATTAGCATAGCATTAGCATAGCATTAGCATAGCATTAGCATAGTATTAGCATAGCATTAGCATAGCATTAGTATAGCATTAGCATAGCATTAGCATAGCATTAGCATAGCATTAGCATAGCATTAGCATAGCATTAGCATAGCATTAGCATAGCATTAGCATAGCATTAGCATAGCATTAGCATAGCATTAGCATAGCATTAGCATAGCATTAGCATAGCATTAGCATAGCATTAGCATAGCATTAGCATAGCATTAGCATAGCATTAGCATAGCATTAGCATAGCATTAGCATAGCATTCTTCAAAGATTTTGTCGTCCATTACAAGTACAGGTTCAGAGTCAGGCCAAGCCCGCTAGAGGTGTGCGCCGGTCCGAAATTCGGCTGCGGTGGCGTTTGTCAAATTTTTTGTCGGCGGCACCTGGGTTGTCGGCGTCACGCCAAAAGCCGTTTTAGCCGGCGGCAGCGGCGGCGTGAATCGGCGTGGTGATTTTTATTACGTTTTTGCCTTTCTCGTATACAAAGTATACGTAAAGGCTATAGCATTACTCCAAAACCGAACTTTTGATAGAAGGCTCGGAGACCCATAGTGTTATATATACCAATCGACCAAGGTCGACGAATTGAGGTGATGTCTGTATGTGTGTGTGTGTGTACAAAAATGTACTTTGGTACTTTGGTACTTAGCATTATTCGATTTGCTCGCAACAAGTTGCAGTCGACGCGGATTGCGGTCTAGTTGTTTCCTATTGAAAATTGGCCCGATCGGTCATTGCGTTCCAAAGTTATTGAAAAAAACATTGATTTTCTGCCAAGGGTCCCACCGCAAATGCATATGATTTGATGGAAAAAGTAAAATCTATCCCCCTAAAGTGCTATTTCGACCTCTCTTATGTGTTTTTCTTATTATTTTAATGCGCGAGAAAGGCACCACCAACGCTAGGTGGATCTGGGTTTTTTAGGATTTACTATTGCTTTTTTTCGGGATATTCCAAGACAAATCTAATGAGTCTTGGCATATAAAGTTTTTCCAAAATTTTCATTTGGAAAATATTTTTGGATTATCCACAATAACTTTGAAATTTCCAACAAAAGCTCTTTGAAATCCCCAAAAAAAAATCGGAATTTTAGCAAGAAATTCGTCGGAATTTACATGAGAAATTCGTTAAATGTCTTGGCTTTGCATATGCACAGCATATGTTTGTCCGAAATGGTCGTTTGACAGAATGGGCCCAATGTCAATTACTGAATGGATAATATGGTAAAAATGTCTTCCCCCAAATGACCAAATGACATTTACGGCGAAACAGCCCTTTGGTCAAACGACCATTGAACGAAATTTGGTAACCTCTCTACTTTTTAGTGACTTAGTCGATAGTGACTGTTGGGGACGTATTGTTCGGGTGGTTCGGACCTCTTTTGAGCAAACTCCGTTATGTGTTGTGGTACATGAAGATGCTAAAAGCTACATTTTTTATTATAATAGGCGCTCAATCTTAATAAGGTGCATACATACATCGAGTCTAACCTTCAACTGTCTGTCTCCCAAACAAAATACGTTCGATGCTTTTGCAACCTAACACCTGTAGTGCATGTTTATTAATACTAGTGATTTTAATGTTATTTTGTTGTTGTACTCACTATTTCAATGTGCTGTTCTAATCCAATAATTTTAATTCAACGAATATAGTGTAAGTTTTAGAAATTAAGTGTTGAGCTTGTCCTTCACAATCTATCTCAATGTGCTCAATTGGTGTTTTTCCTATCTCTGCTTCTATTTTTCATCCCACCAACTTCTTGACATCGACCGGTGCATGTTTACCGGAACGATCACCTCTAGACGGACAAGCGCAACAATCGCCAGCCGAGGGGTATTCATGATTTTCAACAGCGGTTCTCAACATTCCCCGACTCGTAACTTGTCCCTGACTTCTTCTGGGCAACGTTACTATTCATTACATCCAATACAGCCAACTTTGCAATCGGCCGACGGATCACTCCCTTTGAAGTCTGCACAACCGCCTGTCGAATTCTCCCGTCACGTCCTCGAATAACTTCAATAATACGTCCTCTGATCCATCCATTGCGTGCCACTTCGGTTACAACTATAACCAAGTCTCCTACGTCCACTGGTTTAACTTCTTCGAACCATTTAGTTCTTCTAGCTATCGTGGGAAGGTATTCCCGGATCCATCGTCTCCAAAACGAGTCGACCATGATACGGCATAAATTCCAGCTGCTTTTACAGGCTTGTCCTGGTTCCGCTAAAGATTTCACCGGTTGCGTTACTCCCCTTGAACTTAACAAGAGGAAGTGGTTTGGAGTTAGTGCTTCCTCCTGGTTTGGATCCACCGGAACAAAGGTTAGAGGTCTAGAATTCACGATCGATTCTGCCTCCACGATAAGAGTCCCGAAAGTTTCCTCATCTGGGATCCTAGTAGTATACATAGCTTGCAGGGCTGTCTTGATAGATCTAACAAGCCTCTCCCATGCTCCGCCCATGTGTGGCGCCGACGGTGGAATGAAGCACCATCTCGTAGTAGAGTTGGTGAACGTCTCTGCAAGCTCAGCATTAACATTGGTCAGCTCTTTTCGTAGATCATTACTGGCACCGACAAAGTTAGTGCCATTGTCGCTGTGAAATTCCACGACTCCGTACTGAGCGAGTGAACCACTTCTAAGTGCACGGCACGGATGGTCAGGCACGTAAACAAAGCGACCCACCTTTTGACGGTTGCCCTACCTACGCGAACTGCTAGGGGGCCAAAGTAGTCCAATCCTACGTACGAGAAAGGTCGCGTAAATGCTTGTGTTCTCGTCTCAGGCAGCGGCGCCATTCGCGGCACAGAAGGTGCCGTTTTTCTCAATCGACATAAATTGCAGCGTTTCGCTGGTGAACCAAACAAGTCCGTATCTCGTCTGTTGTCTCATATTTACTCTGTTTATCTACTGGCCACTCGTTTTCCACACGATATAAAAATTCAGGCCCTCGAAACCAACGGCTATGCGGTAAAAAGCAAGGTCCGTTTCCCCACTTTGTGGCGTCATCTGCAACGTTTTCCTTAGATGGGACCCAGCGCCACTCCTGTTCGGTTGATTCAGTCAGGATTTCTCCAACCCTTACGGCCACAAACTGTCGATAGTTGCGGTGATCCGACTTAATCCACGCCAATACATTCTTAGAGTCGGTATGGTAGAAACACTCCCCTATTGCCAGACCGTGCGCCTGGCGGATCATTTTCTGTAAGCGTACTCCGAGTACAGCCGCTTGAAGCTCCAAGCGTGGAATCGATAAAGATTTCAGAGGCGCAACTTTTGACTTAGCGGCCACAAGTGCACATTCCACCGTTCCATCGTATTCAGCTCTCAAGTACGCCACGCAGGCATAGGCTCCTTCACTGGCGTCAACGAAAACGTGGAGCTGTAACGATAGGAACTCGTTCGTGTGCCGATCCGGGAAGTAGCAACGAGCAATGCGAATACAATCCAATTGTTCACACAACTTTGTCCACTGCCACCAACGCTGACACAGCTTCTCGGGGATAGGTTCATCCCACTCTGTCTTCGCTCTCCAAATATCCTGAATTAGAATCTTGCCGTGAATGACAAAGAATGACATGAGTCCTAAAGGGTCAAACAGACTCATCACCACTCGGAGAACTATGCGCTTGGTCGGACGCTGCTGAGCTACTAGCATACTAGCAGAATAGCTGAACTCATCTTGCTCGGGGCTCCATAGCATTCCGAGAATCCGTTCCGTAGCACTGGTTCTATCTAGCACGAGGTCCTTTTTTGTTGCTGAACTGGTTTCCCCGACTCGTCTGAGTACTTCTCCGGAGTTTGACATCCAGTTTCTGATATGAAATCCACCCCGAAAATGTACGGTCCGTACATCCTTCGCCAGCTGCACTGCTTCGTCTATTGTGTCTGCACTATCCAGGTAGTCGTCGACATAATGTTTCCTGATTATAGCATCGGCCGCCCTTGGGAACTCTACCGCTTGAGAGGAAGCATTCAGATTTTTAACATACTGGGCGGAACAAGGGGAGCATGTGGAGCCAAATGTGGCCACGTCCATAATGTACGTTACTGGTTCGGTTTCTGTATCATCTCTCCACAACAGCCGCTGAGCGTTCCGGTCCTCTTTTCTTATTTGAATCTGATGGAACATCTCTTTGATGTCGGCGCAGATTGCGTAGCGTTTCTCCCGGAATCCAAACAGTACCACAGGTAGAGAACTAATCAGATCTGGTCCCTTCAACAGCATGGAGTTTAGTGAGACTCCTTCCACCATAGCTGCTGCATCGCAGAATATTCGGATTTTATCCGGCTTTTTGGGATTCAGAGCAACGCCTAGTGGTAAGTACCAGATTTTCTGAGGGTCAGCTTCCTTCATTTCCGCTTCGGTCGCTGGATGTATATACCCCTTTTCTTGGTATTCAATCATTTGTTTCTTAACGCTGTTTCCTATTATCGAATTCTTAGCCATTCGTCGCTCCAAACAAAGCATTCGTTTCTTGGCCATTTGATAACTGTCGGGAAATTTAATCGTGTCGTACTTCCATATGAGGCCTGTTTCATATCGCTGTCCGACGCGCCTCGTAGTATGCTGCAGAATTCGATTAGCTCTCTGAACTTCTTTCGATTCCGGACAGTCAATGGCCTTCACTCCCAGGCTTTCGATGGAGAAATATTTCTTCACCAATTCATGAAGAGAAGCGTTTGTTTCACAACTGCAAATGTGAAAACTTAGAGCTCTCTCGCTTGCTCCGGATACCGATCCATAGATGGTCCATCCTAGACGTGATTTGGCGGCAATTGGTTCTTGTGGGTTCCCTTCTCTTATCTTCAAACTAGCTCCTAGATGCGAATGGTCATTGCCGATCAGTATTTTCGGAACGGCATTTGCATAATCCTCGATAGGCAATCCTTCCAAATAGGGATACTTCGCCACCATCTCTGCATAGCGCATTGACTGCCGAGGCAGATCCAGTCGGTTCACGGTTTGTGCATCGAACAGCTGGTATCGGTAATTCTTGCTGCCTCCTGCTATCTCCAGGCTAACCTTCCTCGAGTTCTTCTCAAATCTCTTGATGTTCGCCGTCCATTGAAGGCATAACGGGCTAGGTTCTCCGTCTACCCCTAGTCGCTTGATGACATCCTCCTCAATCAGTGTTCGTGACGATCCCTCATCGAGAAAAGCGTATACCACGATAGAACGATTGTTAGCGAATAGTGTTACTGGAAGAATACGAAATAGACTGGAACGAGCTGCGTGATGATGATTCATAATTCCACGAATAGGTTCTGATACTTCTGAACGGGTTTGAGTCGAGTGTAGAAGAGTATGATGTTTTGCTTGACACCCTTCTATATCACACAACTTTTTAGACTTGCATGGTCGTTTCCCATGAGCGCCGATACAAGTTCGACAAAGTGAATAAGCTTGAATAGTTTTCCACCGCTCATCTACCGTCATATCACCAAATTGCTTGCATTCCCTGACCTTATGTCCTGTATCCTTGCACACTAGACAGACAATAGAATTTTCCGATCGTCCTGAGTGCCCTTGTGACCCGCTCATCTTCGTCGCATCGTTGATGTGTTTTGATCCGGCGTGCGCTCCCAAAAAAATCTTTTCTCTGGGTTTCTCCAGCTTTACCTTCTGCATTGCTCTTGGTTCTATGTGTAGAGTCACGTCCGCTGCGGCAGTCACAAGTCTCGACATAAACTGAGCGAAAGTTCGCAGGTTGGTTACCGGTGCTTCCTGCTTAAACAGCGCCCAATCCAACCTTAAGTGTGATGGAATCTTGTCAACTGTTAGTTCGTACAGAAGAGTAAGGTTGTTGAGATGTGTTTCTTGTTGTCCCATTTCTACGTGATCACATAGGTTTTGTATCGCCATGCCGAAGCCAATCAGCGTTTTCAGTTTATCCGATTTCGGTGCTAGCACCTCACGAACCTTTTTCACCAACATGAAAATAAGATGTTCCGGCTTTCCATACAAGGTCTCCAACGTAGCGATGACATGAGGAACTGCAGCAGGAAACAGCAATCGACTTCTAACCGCTTCCAATGCCGTACCCTTCAAACAGCGTTGAAGACGTATCAAGTTTTCCGCATCGGTATAGCCGCAAGCCTGTGAAGAGTTGTTGAATGAACTGATGAAAACAGGCCAGTCTTCTGGATTCCCAGAGAATAACGGAAGATCTCTTGGCATTACTTGCCTAGCCGCAATCTGGGTTGCAGAAGGCCCATCTACTTGTAGGTTTACTGTGCTAAACCTCTGGAATCCCGGAAGGTCGGGTGTGATTCCGGAACCGCCTTGTGGCAACGATCCAGTACGGATAGACTGTAAAATTTCACCTGTATTTGGTTCACGTGGAGCTCTTCAAGATGATCTGCCGGTCTGCTGTTCTGTCACGTCCGCCAATACATGCTGCTTAACCTCGTCTCTTTGTCTTACACCTAGACTGCTAGATGGTATATCACGATGTCGACCTGGAACTGCCTCTGTACGCGGATACTTCATTGACACTGACGGATCACATGCACTTGCTTCAATCGTAAGTCGGAAATAGAACACTGCTATCCTTCGTTGGTCGGAAGGATACTTGTTCACTTTGTAGAAATTTACTTTCACAAGAATGCGTATGCATTGCTTGTGCAACGTTGCTAACGGAAAGGGTGGAGATTTTGTTTTGGGGAACCCCTAAGCCTATACTAGTTCTAGCTATGCTATTGAGTGGGTATCCTGGCGAACCTGTCCCTATAGTATGTCTACTGTTAGCTAGTCTAGTGTGTGATTTCTCCATTTCAACCCCACTCGGGTGAGCACTTACCGAAGGCATCGATGGGGGAGGGAAAGACTTTACTATTTCGCCAGTCGGTGTGCTGGTAGGAAGCTGTTTTGGAACTGCTCCAGTCCCAATACACGTCTTCGCTTTCGGCAGGGCCTGTACCTCAAATCCGTTGCCAGCGTCACCGGCTTGCTGGTGGTTATTTGCTGCTTCTTCAGTGAGGCGTGATGTCGAGTTTAGCGGCTGGGACACAGGTACATCAGAAGCCGCCGTAGTCGTCGTAGTGGTCATTTTCACATTGCGTTCGCCTCGTGCCTCATTCGCTGCAGGGTATCGCATCGTCGAACAGGCCCCACCGAACTGCAATTGACTTCTCCACTGTCGTACCTTACTACTGCTGCTTTGCTGAGAACGTACGCTTCGTTCCTCTTCTTCCACTAGCTCTTCCTCCATCAAACGAATCCTCTCTTCTTCATACTCCCGTTGCAATTCAAGCTTCTTCCGTTCCAGTTCTCCTTCATTCTGCAGACGAGCAAGCTCGAGCTTTCGCTCCTGTTCACGACGTTCCAGATTTAACGTCTTCTCGGCTAGGGCTTTCTTAACTTCGAGTTTCTCTAGGTTTAGACGAGCTCGCGCACTCGCATTCGAAACGGACGATCTTCTGGACGTCAGAGATATACTATCCATGGGTGGTATTAGCTCTACGCCAGTTGTGGGCTGCGACTGTAGCAGCGAAGTGGAATTCTCGCATTTGGGGCAGATAAAGCTCCTCTCGCTGACGCTCTCATCCACTCCGACGCATCCGAAGTGCCACCAAGTATCGCATCGGTCACATTGGACCATGGCATCATTTTTCTGGACGCCGCATGCTCCGCAAGTGTTATAATCGATAACAACTCGATCTTTTAGATTGTTGGGGACGTATTGTTCGGGTGGTTCGGACCTCTTTTGAGCAAACTCCGTTATGTGTTGTGGTACATGAAGATGCTAAAAGCTACATTTTTTATTATAATAGGCGCTCAATCTTAATAAGGTGCATACATACATCGAGTCTAACCTTCAACTGTCTGTCTCCCAAACAAAATACGTTCGATGCTTTTGCAACCTAACACCTGTAGTGCATGTTTATTAATACTAGTGATTTTAATGTTATTTTGTTGTTGTACTCACTATTTCAATGTGCTGTTCTAATCCAATAATTTTAATTCAACGAATATAGTGTAAGTTTTAGAAATTAAGTGTTGAGCTTGTCCTTCACAATCTATCTCAATGTGCTCAATTGGTGTTTTTCCTAACTCTGCTTCTATTTTTCATCCCACCAACTTCTTGACATCGACCGGTGCATGTTTACCGGAACGATCACCTCTAGACGGACAAGCGCAACAATCGCCAGCCGAGGGGTATTCATGATATTCAACAGCGGTTCTCAACAGTGACCTTTAATCCAAAAGTCATCTAACCAAATCCTATTGAGCCGAATTGAACGCATATCCGAAACTGTTATCAGGTCGAAAATGGTTTGTCCGAAAATGTAGTTTGACCAAAAGGGCGTTTTGCCGAACTGGTAGTTTGGCCGTTAAAAATCGTTAGACTGAATAGATCATTTGACCGCAAATGGCGTTTGGTAGGAATGGCCATTTGGCAGAAGAACCATTCGGCCCAAGAATGTCCTGTCTGCAAAACAATCCTTCCGGCCAAACGGCATTTTCTGCCACATGACCTAATCGGCTAAACGACTTTTTGGCCAAATGATTAATTCAGCCGATCAACACTTTTTGCAGAAAATGCCATTTGGCCGAAATGGTTGTTTTTCAGAAAGGACATTTTTGCCAAATGACTCTTTCTACCAAATGATCATTCTTATTGAATTGAACTATCTGGTCAAACGATTTTTTCGGCCGTGATCCGTTCAATAATTGATATTTGGCCGAATACCAAATGGTATTATCGGCCAAATGGCATTTTCAGCCAAATGACCTCTTCGGTCAAACGATCGATACGGCCAGATGACCTATCAGGGCAAACCGCTTTTTCGGCCAAATTACAACCAATGGAATTTCCCAAGAATTTCTTTTTTTATTCATATATCCGAATCCAGGCAGAATCTGTTTTTAGATTTCCATTAGCATTATTGTTGTCGTTGCCAGTATATCTCATCGTGAGTCCAATATGCCCATTTGTCCATGTCCAATGTCCATCCAATGATCGTTGCATTGTTCGGTTGCCGGGTATGTTTGAGGAATACCTCCGAGAAGAACAAGTTGTCAGTCGTCATCAGGCAGCCGTGACGATAAGGTGCGTCTCCTAATAGGCTACCGCATGGACTGCGCAGCCGGCGACTCACGAAAGTTTGGTGGAGGGGCTGGGAATCACACCCATGACCATTCGCTTGTAAGGCGAACGTGCAGCCAACCCCTCCCAAGAATTTCTTAATGGACAATACAAAGAATTTCCTTTAAAACTACGAGCTTATTTTCGTTAAAAGGCAAAGATTTTTTTGTTGAAATCTACGTTTTGAACAATCTTCTGCTGAAAGACTGGAACTTTGAAAAAAATTTCGTGGAAACTCCGGAGTCTAATGCGAACATTCCGATTTTTTGTTTGTTTTAACGTTGGTTCTAGTCCAGTCGTCTTAATTAATCTAGATTGAGAGTCAACGTTGAAGCATTTCTTCTATCAGTCACAAGCTCCTACAATTATGAAGAATTTTCGGATATTCCGAATATTTTCCTGTACAAATTTGGAACAACTTTCTGTGAAAATTCTGAAGAGATTTTTCCTTAGGAAATCCAAAGGTAGTTTCAAATAATTCGCACAACTTCAAAGTAGTTCCCGAGGAACATCTGAAAATAATTTTCAAATGAATATTCTAGAAAAAAAACTCAAAGAATTTACTGGGGAAGTTGATCAGATTTTTCCGGCGAAATTCAAAATATTCTTTCGCTAATGTCTTGAAAATAACCAAAATGACCCATTCCGCCGAACGACACTTTCTGCCGAATGTCCATTACAGCAAAGGGCATTTTCGGGTTTTCAGCCAAATGAACTGTTCGACCAAATGACAAAGGCCAAATAACTTTAGGCTAGATAGTATTTTACCAAATGGTCTATTCGGTCAAACGACTTGTCAGCCTTGTGGTCTTCGCTTTCTTCCGAACGATCTTTTTCCGTACAATTTCAATTTCAACGGGAAATGCTTTGCATGAGTTTCGATTGTATCATATGCGGCTTTGCAGTCAATAAATAAGTGATGTGTGTGCACGTTGTACTCACGGTATTTCTGCAATACCTGTCGTACGGCGAACACCTGATCTATGGTAGAGCGTTCACCCATAAATCCCGCCTGGTACTGCCTCACGAACTCTCTTGCAATTGGTGTTTGTCGCCGGTATACAATTTGGGAGCTTATCGCCCTTAGCGCGGTACAGTTGCTCCGTCTATTCACGGTCTCAATCTTCCTGCTGGCGCTTTTTCCTCCAAAAATCGAGTTGTCTGTTCCGCGCCCGTTTGTATCGTGTGCCTCGTTCGCTCTCGTGCGGTGTTGCAGCAATCTCGCCCATGCTGCATTCTTCTCCTCAACTAACTGCTCACTATGGACGTTCCGATACTTCAAAATATCGATATTTGATTCGATGCGATAATCGAATCAAAGTATCGATATATTGAAATAAAAATATCAATACTATCGGAAAATCATATGATATTTCAAAAATGAGAATATTTTATTTGTTGTAGTTATTGATTTACTATCGTATTACCAATCTGCTTCTAGAGAGTGCCGTTCCAATAATCATCGGCGGTGGCGTTCGTCGTTGTTGTAACCGGTAGCGTTTTTGACATAGGTATTTGCTGAAATTCCACTGACATTTTTTCTCTATTACTTCTCTCCTCTATTTCTTCTATTTCTTCTTCGGAATTTTTACGGAAAAATCTATTGGAATATTCTTAACTAAAAAAGAAAATTCTCTTAAACTCTCACGAAAACTATCTTTTTGTTTCACATGAAAATCCCTGGAATTTCGACAGGGAATTCCCTACGATTTTCAGGGGCATCTTTCAAAACTTATGCAAAAATTTCAATCAGAAAAAGAATCAAAATTTTCATCAGAAAATCCGTAGAAAAGTTTTAAGGAAATTCTCTTTAAATCCTACGCTCCTTTGAATGAATAAATTTTCCTATTTTCAAATTCTTCTACATTCTCATTTTCACAAATCTGTTCCTAATTTCTAAAGGTAATAATCTACTTTATCATAGGAACACGTCAAGTATTGAATTGAATTCACGTAAGGATTCAAGGACCAGCAGCATGACAGATGTTGCACAACGGCGCGTCCATGCAAAGTGTTGAGTTGCCAAAGCTATTTGTGAGGGCAGCGTACACCTCACACTATCGCTACTGAAAGAATCATCGTAACCATCATCATTTTGAAGTATTTTCTTTCACAAAATACATTTGACCTCTCCCGTCAAAAATTGTATCTCGTTTTATTGTGTCATCGATTCTTTGGCTTATTTAAAGTATCCTTTCTCAAAGAACCCATATTATTGAAGCCTTCAACTATTTTTAAAATCGAAAACAAAAACCGAAAAAGTGCTGCACGTGTGAACTGGCCTGAAAATTCAACCGATGTTCGTTTTAAATCGGTTCAATCTTAAAATAAACAGCACTTTTTTGATTTTTGTTTTAATTTTCAAAATACTTAGAGGCGTCAAAAAATATGGGTTCTTCGGGAAAGTTGACCTTAAAAAAGCCAAAGAATCGATTGAGCTTAAAAAATTTTTGACGGAAAATATCAATTGTTATTTTTGTGTTACATACTTCGTTCTAACTCAATATATCGATATTGAAAGCAAAATATCGGATATCGAAAAAAAAATATCGATATTCCGATATATAGAAATCGGAACGTCCCTAGCTCACATTCGCCGTTATATCAGTCGTTTAACTGATCTGGGGCACCGTGCCACCGTGATCGAATATCATTCCAGCCATCTTCAAGTTGCTCTTTAGTTGAGATTGTCACATCCAGCTGCTGCGCGTTGTCTTGGGCTAGCCTACCGTCTTGTAGCCGAACAAAGTTAAGCCACGACGGATGATTCCAAAGCGTGTTGTACACCGTCGAGAGTTTTGAGCGCAGACATACTGCAACGAGGTAGTGGTCGGATTCAATATTCGCACTGCGGTAAGTGCGTTCGTTCGTGATGTCGGAGAAGAATTTACCGTCGATTTTAACGTGGTCGGTTTGGTTTTTCTCTTCGTGTGGGCAGTGCACGTTAATGATGCTGTAGTTGAAGAATCGACCTTTTATCCTCAGCTTCCACATCTTTGCATTGATTGGCTGCCACCCAATCACGCGTTGGCGCATCTTTCCCATTACTACGAAGCCGGTTCGCAGCTCGTTGGTGTTGCCACAGCTTTCGTAGAAGGTAGCCGCTCGATGCCCGCTTTTCCACACATTCTGCCCTGTCTAGAAAATCTCTTGCAGCGCCACGAAGTCGAAGTTGCGGGGATGCAATTCATCGTAGATCACCCTGTCGCAACCTGCGAAGCCTAGCGACTTGCAGTTCCATGTTCCAGAGCTTCATGGTAAGTTGAATAAAACAGAATTGCGAGCGTGACGTGCATTCAAAAAAGTATGCTCCGGATTCGTGGGAAACCAGAAATCTGAGAATTACCGTCTGATTATAAACGAGCTTCGAAAGCCTTTCGATCGATGGGCAATATGTCGCTAAAGATCCATTTCCTTCAATCTCATCTGGACTTTTTCCCCGATAATCTTGGAGATGTCAGTGATGAACATGGAGAAAGGTTCCACCAGGATCTAAAAATATTTGAGAAACGGTACCAAGGGCAACACAGTTCCAACATCATGGCAGATTACGATTATTGTATTGAAAGATCAATCTATATAGGGGAACTGTTCCGATCTCCATCTCACTGTACATATATCCATCTCATCGCTAAACAAAGAAATACGGCACCAAATTCGTCGCTTCTTTTTGTCAACATGCGTGCTCACTGCTGAAAAAAATCACAAAAATAATAAACAAACCAAATTCCTTTCCATTGCTTTGTTTTTGATGGGATGGAAATAGGAGCTATGAGATGAAGTGGCGAACCGTTCCCCTACATAAAAATGAATTTCTGTCTGTCTGAACCTTATAGACTCCGAAACTACTGAACCGATCGGCGTAAAATTTTGTATGCAGAGGTTTTTGGGGCTGGGTAAGGTTCTTAAAATGGTTCGAGACCCCTCCCGCCTTTGGAAAGGGGGGCTCCCATACAAAAGAACCAGAAATTTCTGCATAACTCGAGAGCTTAACAGAGAATAAATCAATTTTAGGCGAAACGAAGTTCCTCGGGTCTGCTAGTGAAACATATATGTACAAAACGAGAAGAATTAAAGCAAGATTTTCATTATCAAACATTTTCTTTCATTTCGAACACAAGAAAAGTGCATATAACTCGTCAATCATCAATTTATCGCATGATGATCCTTCGTTTTTAACCTCACTTTTATCTGCCAATTAAATCGTTTGGTTTTGCCTCAGAATGGTACATATAAAAAATAATTGCCTACCTTACGGCTTTTGTAAACGCTCTATAGCGAGTCAACCAACCAACCTTACATGGTTCATTATACCATTTTCTTTATAACTTTCGAAAACAATAACCTATCTTGATAATTTTAATTGGTGATCAACTAGGGTAACGGCTGTATTTTGGACCGGGCTCTTATTTTGGACCACCTAGCTGAATTTTGTATTTATATCACACAAAACTAAATAAAACGTGCAATATTTAAATTTTATTGCACAAAGAAACTATCCATAAGGTATTTCCTACATTTGTTTCTTATAAAATATTGCAATTATTAAGAATATTTTCACGTATTTACCCATGCCGGCTGGATTAGACCAAAAATAAGACGACATTGTAAAATTGAAGTCAACTTTCAAAAGCTGTAAGTTTATTTGTACATAGATTTAAACCACGTGAATGATGTTGTTGACTCGTTAAAACCTAATTGAAGCAGTTTCATATCTCGAACGAAACATTGTAAGTTTAAAAACAGTATTCTGAGGCATGTCCAAAATAGGTTCATTTTTTATTGAACCGAACATATTTTCGACATATCTTCTTTTTAAGTTCTAGATCTCTTAAACTTTTGTTTTTAGCAACCATTTGTTTCTCTAGTATCAAACCATTCATAAATTACTGTTCATACCGCATTTATAAATTACCGTTTATTGATGTAAGCCCTAGAAAAATGTCTATTAACCCAACATGTAACTGCTTTTATTATTTCCGTACGAAAATACTGCCTATGATCGCATATCAGTCCCACCTTTGCTGTAATTCCTATCCATATTTGTCCCATAATATGCGATTGTGAGCAGAATAGTTGAGAAATCTCTACGACAAGAACCAATCTTTGCTATAGCTCTCCGTCCGTGCTGTTTGCCAATGCAACAGAGTTCCGCGTTCTACGATTATGTTTCGTTTTGAAAAAGAATATGCAATGAGCAAGGAAGAACCAGGCAACCCACTACTATCAATGGCGCAAATGGAACAGATCTAACAAACTACATAAAAAATATGCAGGGTATATATGCAGGTGTATACATCACGGCAATGGGCCACAAGTTTGTTTTGCTTTGATGATGCTGTACCGAGTGGTACTGACATTGAAATTAGTTTCAATACCCTAAGCTTGTAGATATTGTTCTAAGCTTTGAATGCCTATAAAAATGTATTGCTTCACAAGGACTTTCAGGATGAAAACGCCGAAAATGCTGGAGATCGCTAATTTAATCCAATAGTAACATAACTTTGCAAGCAATACAAAATTGTTCGAGTGGTCCAAAATATGTTCAACAGGTGGTCCAAAATAAAAACAGGTGGTCCAAAATTAAATCTTACATATCTTCAGAATTTATGGTAGTTTGGTTCTTTCAGTGGGATTTACAACATTTTTACCTACAAATCCTACTTAGCATTCACCACTTTTTAGTTGCATAGGTAATTGATCAAGTATTATTACAGAATCTAACTTTTATTCGACAAAATTGTTCGGCCATCTCCTAAAGTGGTCCAAAATACCTCCCTTACCCTATGTCCCTATGATTTTGTCCCCGGTCGAATGCAGCTTATTGTGAAAAAATCGGTTAATTGCACACTCACACGGACAGACAGACATTTGTTCAGCTCAACGAACTGAGTCGATTGATATACAACATCATGGGTCTCCGAGACATCTTTAAAAAGTTCGGTTTTGGTGTGAAATGATAGCCTTTCGGTACAACTTTGTTGAACGAGAAAGGCAAGAAGCAGATAAGTCGTTTTGAAAATTTGGTACATATTGAAATAATTTCCATGCTGAGTAGATAACACCCGAAAGTTAGGCAATTAACTTTGTTCGAAATCTTCTTTAAATGTGTTGGATGAGCTTCTATGCCTATTCATCCTATACTTCAGATCACTCACTGGTAACGGTTTGTCAATTTTAGCTGATTATGTCTGAAACTTGGAAGAACTACACCGAGTTTTTTTGTGTACTAGCTTTTTTCCTTTTATTTGAAATTAGGATACAGTCTCATTGTACTCATTCTGTCTTCCATAACATTACCTAGTTCATGTTCCTTGACCGACAGAAAATCGATGGAATCCATGGTTTATTGGGTCTCACAATCCCCACAAAGGCTCTTAACACAGTTTGCATGTTTATCATTTGAGTAACCAGTAGCAATGAAGTGAACAGCTTTTTACCCCTTATTTTCATTCAATGTCCTGTAAATAGTCCTGTCAGATCCAGAACAACATGCATAGCTTGGCTTTTCGCAGGCGTTCTGTCATTCTTCCTGAGTACACTTGGAAGCTTAGGCTGCACCCCGAATGCGTTGCACAAACTCTAATGTTCATTCGTATCGGCCAGGCTTTGACTTTAGATATATTTTGAAAAGGTAAGGACCAAAAACTGCGGATTCCAAAACTAATTATTCAAAACATAAAACTTCCACATCGAATAATCTTGTTGCGAGTTGAATTGTAACAAAAGAGACCTCACCTACTTTTTGTTTGCCTACTGTCCCTAACGTTGCCGTGGTTAGCAGTCAAGTTTTGCACTTGAAATGTCATTATCTGAGTTGATTGCGACGCCGCACTCTAGATCAATTTTTGGGCGTTGACGTTGTGTTTTCTCGCAACTCACTCCAATGTTGTATTTTGTTTGTATTTCCACATGTTTGCACATATGAACATTAGTCTCCACCTCGGTCACCACATCAGTAAGCCTTGCAAGGATTTTGCCAATCCGGCGATGATGAGTTCGATTTTCGGTCCGGCCTAGGATTGTTTTGGGTGAGAAACGTTCTCGGCTCCCTGGGCCTATAGTGTATCCATTTTATTTTCCACATGAGATACATATCCAACAGCTCATTTGAAAATATTTAAAACTTTATGACTGGTAAGTTCATTTGTTCTTATTCAGATCCTTTAATTTGCAGCTTGCTAGACTTGTGCTAGAATGCCTGTTGAGATTCAATTCAATACTCTTTCAAGGTATTTTTGTGAACTAAATAGTTGTTTTTCACTTCATTTGGTTGAAACTATAAAAAAGAGAAACTTTATGCGTGAAAAGTGAACGCACCCATCTCTAACTTCATAATAGCGGATGAATATCATACCTAATTGCCAAATATCGCAAACAAATGTAAACGCGACTCATCCAGTGTAGATCCCAATCTACCAAATCGTGGCCGGTTATTTTCCGACAACAACAACAATGATTAATCAGTGCTGGCTCGAGAGCGGAAGGGGGAATCACCGATGCCGCGAGGTCTTCATGAAGACAACAACAGCCCGCCCGCCGAGCAGCATCGCGTCGCATCACATCGTCCGCAGTGGAGGTCGCGCAACCTGCCACACCCCTCTTTCGCTCATTCGTCCCGACTGGCTGAACCGGTTAGTTCGGCGGAGGATAATTCCCGTCGTTTACTACTTCTAGGCCAGCACGCTGCGCCGTTTGGGATTAGTCCTAGCAGCGACACTGCTCGAAGCGGATCGCGTTTTATTCCAGCGTTCAATAATGAAGATTCTAGTTTGCTTGTTTGCGCTAGCCGCGGTGGTGGCTGCGCTACCACAGCGCCTCGAGCCCATAAAGCTGAACCCTTCCAAGTTGGCACTGCTGCCAAAGCAGTGCGGCGTTGCCAAGTATAACCCGCGTCCCGACGGGATCAAGAGTCAGGCATTCGAATTCCCGTGGATCGCCCTGGTGCTGTTCAACAAAACTCGTCGACCGGCTACCTGCTTTGGAACGTTAATTAACCAGCGCTATGTTTTATCAGTTATCGGCTGTGTGAGAAAGACGAAAAAAGATCCGTGAGTATAATTGATTTATTATAGTTGATGGGTTGTTAATTTGATCGATAAACTGATCTAATTCCTCTCAGTGACTTCATTCGATTGGGCGAGCAGTCTGCGTTGTCGAACCCCGATTGCAGTGATCTGAAACAACGGGATGGTATAGTACGGCATGAATGCGCTGGACCAGTGGTGGACATTCCGATAGAATCCTACGTCGCGCATCCGGAGTTCGATCAGCCGATGTACACAAATGACCTCGCCCTAATGAGGATGTCCCGCGAGGTGCAATACAACGACTACATCCGGCCGATTTGCCTTCCCACGACACCGGAACTGCTTAACAATATTCCGCGGGACCTATTGATGACCGCTTGGGAGCTGGAGATGGACGTCCCCACGCACTACGTTGGCGAGCTGGAGAAGTACCAGATCGAAAACGTGGATTTGGATTCGTGCCAGCGGGAGTACGAGAAGGCTGGCTTCACGCCGGACTTTGAGTACAAGCGGTTCTGCGCGGGCCAAAAAGGTCCGAACTACGTGTGCAGTCGAATGGCAGGGGCACCGATCGGTGCCGTGGTGGACGTCGATGGGGTCCAGCGGCATGTTCAGTTCGCGATGGCCAAGTTTGCTCCGTTGAATTGTACCGCGCGTCATATTGTGCCGATCATTTCGATGCGCATCACCGAGTACATGGGATGGATAACGGACAACTTGGAGGCTTAAGAGGTTGGTTGAAGTGCTGAATAAATATGCCGATGCTGGAGCAACGATGACAAACTGTTTTGTACGCTGTGTTGTTTGCTTAAGTTATGATATTGCAATAAAAGCTTTCGATCTTTATCTGGCCATAATGTGAACCGAATTCTTAAGTCGTTTGGTGTCCTGTGAACAAAGATGACACTGAAGAAGCACAAGCCGTCCACTAATTCCGGTTAGGGTGTAGCTTTTGCACTGATAATGACATGAGAATTTCAATACTGGTTGATCAAGCGATTTGAAGCGAATTGATGGACCGGTTCACTTTTTCAAGCATTTGTACTCTTGTTGATATGCGGACTGTTATTCCGTTAAAAAAATGTGGACTCCCGTTTAAAAGCACGAAAGTCTCTTCCACTGCTCTGCGATCTACTCCCATGATGTCGATTTCATCCACAAGCCCAAGAAACGTCAAAAAGCCATAATTTCACTTAGTGTAAATCCGGATGAGATGCCACACCAAATCGTTACATCTCCAAAACAAAACACAGAACGTTAAATTGTTACTCTTTTTATTGTTTTTTATAGATTAGGGATCCTACTATATTGTGTATAAATCATTTGCAAAACAAATAAAATCGTACTGTAATATTCATATTTGAATAAAAAAGTCAACGCCGCTGTCCTATAATTTTTCACGCCGATTCAAATTTGCAGAAGTTCACAGGATTGCAGAAGTCAACAGGAAATTTGTAGAAGTCCGTGGAAATTCTAAAGATTGATTGAAATTCCCGTAGAACTTCCCGATTGATGTCCCCACAGTATCATACCATTTTCCGTTGAGTTTTGAAAAGCGCTCCGTTAAAACTAAGATGAGCTTTCAGTGAAAATTCCCGTTGAAACTCAAAGAACTTTTCGTTAAAATTAAAATTTTGTACGGACCGTTTTTCAGAAAGCCATTTGGCTGAATATGTCATACGACTGAACAAACCATTTGGCCGAAGCCCATCTTGCCTGAAGCTTTTTGGCTGATAATGTCGTACGGCCGAACCTTTTGCTAGCTTAGCTTACCTTAAGGTTTGACTGAATACATATATCTATGGTTGATATTCTCTGGTTGACCAGAATCAGTGAAATTGCACAAAAAGATTGATTGGGATTGTTCAAGCTTTCTCACTGTGGAAGTTTCAATGATTCAAGTATTCAAATGTCCAATAACGGTGGTATTATTTTTGGTATTTTACCTCTTATGCAAGGCTAGTTCATACCAATTTCTGTTATTGAGGTCGTCGCTCCTGCTCGGGAAAGGAATATTAGTAGATGATTTTTGCTATTTGAAGACCGTTTTTACTTTTGCGTCTCCACAAGAAACACAGGAGAAATTATCAGTGAGTAGATAAGCATCGTTAGATCTGGATTCACTCTGATAAATGATGCGACCGTGCCATATTTTTACACAATGATTTTAACAAACTATTATTCGGACGCACACGAACTAACTACCTACATACCAAGCAGGAACACGATCAAACGCGCACTAATTGATTTACTTTTTGACCGCACAAAGCACAAGATTGCAGGATCGTGTGAAGTGTCTAGGAACCGAGGAATACGAGCTAATGCGTACTCCACATCATGCATGCCCAGTGGCAAATGCAAACTGTGAAGGATCGCGCTTTGAACGACCGAAACGATGCGCAACATTAACACACGATCTTTCAAACACTAATCAAATACCTTCGCTGCCCTTCAAGGGAAAAAAAGTTACATTATGCACGCCTAGTGGCTTATGTAAACTGCCTACGAGCGCGCTCAATCTTGCACTTCTGTCATTCGGCAGAACCCATTGGCTCTAGAAGGTGGGTTGTCGAATAGCTGATTTGAGCAAAAGGGTTGTTTGGCTTGAAGGGTCATTTGGGCGAAATAGACAATCAGCCGAAGAGATGAGCCAGTGGTTAAATAAAGACAAAAATCAGAAGGGTTATGTACAAGACACAACCGCCCAACGTAAACTACGTAAGACAGTTTGTTCGCAGACAGACGTTCAAGTTCGACTCACTAACTTGTGTAAAAAACATGGCCGTCGGATTGCCAAGTAACAATAAGCGAAGAGATGGCGCCACATGTGAAAACGGCAAACTTTATTTCCCGTTTTGTTTTGATTTTTGATTTCGTCAAAATCTTTTAGTTTCTTGATCGGATCTGGTCGAGGGACTTTTATTAAAAATGCATGACCACGCACACACGCGCTGTTGAGAAATTAATCGTAAAATGATCAGCACGCCAGAGATGATATTTGTTACTCAGGAGGGGTTATTTCATTTTTGATTTTTTAATTTCCATGTTCTACTTGACTTAACTATTCATTGGTTTTGCAACTAAAACCTTTACGATTTTCGGTCCAGGTGCATATTTTGAATCACAATTGTCAAAAAACATACTAGGATCTACGTAAAAGAGCCAACGCGAAAGTTCCGAAAAGATGGTAATATCATACACACAGCTTCATAATTTCTTTACTATATCGTGGCAAAAACTGCAAGTAAAGTGATTCGCTTAGCCACACTGTTAAAGTCGATGGTAAAGTCGTTCAGATGAATATGATTTTTGCGGCCAGCGGGAAGATCTTTTTTGAGTGTTTCTGTTTTGCTTCCATGGTTCGGTGGGTGGCAAACGTGATTGAGATAGAAGGCGATATGGCAAAACGTCAGTTTTCATGTAGCAATAAGTTGTATAGGCGGCGCTAGCGTGCTATGCAATTCCAACGTATTTAGATTTGAAATTTTACACAAGAAAAACGAATTCAAATGTATGAGCTTAAACGTCTGTCTGCGGTTTGTTCATTGAGGATTGTAGTGCCATCATACATGAATATTTTTAGAAAATTCATTTGATTACTTATGTCACTGGTTTCGAACAAAGCGTATCTTAAGATATGAAAATTGTTGGATACGACAATTGTTTAAAAAATTTACTATGAAAACCCAAATTTATTCCTCAGTGGTAATGATGCCTTTCTTGGATCCGAATTGCCTACATTTGGGTTTTGAAGCATTTGATGAAATATTTCAATAGAAATATTTTCCGTTTGCAACTTTTATTATTCAGAAACATTCCAATCATAGGCATATCTTGTTTTTCGTGCATCACTAGAAATCATAAAATGTCAATCATGTACCAAAACCCAATTATTTTGTTGTTGATGCGCGCGAGTAGTAAACGTTGCGGACGGGAAAAGAGGGTGTGTGTGTTATTACAATCTAACTCCCACTGTCTGGCAGTGTCACCAGTGTTGGTAAAATCTCAAAATCTCAAATCTCATCGGCGATTCAAACCATGCGTGAGTCAAATCCCATCAGAATCATCGTCCAGAGATTTGCTCATGATTCGAATCACAATTTGCATCATTGCATGATATTTACGTGTTCTTCATTGTTGAGTGCATTGAATTAACTGTTTTTCTTCTAAAACAATGGCTAATAATTGCATATACTGTGGACCCCCGGTAATATGACCGCTTTTAATCTGAACACTTTTTAATTTGAACCCCGTTGGTTTGAACATCGTTCAAATTAAAAATGGTTCAAACGTCATTTAGCACGTGGAATCGAGAGAAGATAAATGAAACATCGTGAAACGGAACGCAAAATCAAAACAAACCAGTAAAGAGAGCGACTAGAAACCAGTTTTTCTGATGCAAATAGAGTAACCAGAAGTTCAAATTAAAAATGAACCCCGTTAATTTGAATGAGGTACCGTTCAAATTATCGGGGGTCCACGGTATAAACAAAACATACGCCTCGATACGCGTTTTAGAACGAAATCATTCGGTGAGTGAGCGAAGCGATGCGATTCTGGCCGAGAAACTCAAGCGCCATGCTCCCCCTACAGAATCGCAGGTAAGTTAGCTCGTGCATGAAACCTCGATGATTCAGATTTGAGTATGATTCTACCAACACTGAGTGTCACTATAGATAAAATATTCGTGCAACCATTTTATTAATATCATTGCAAGACTTTTGAATCAGGGATCAAGAAGGTGATAACTCTATTGTAACTCATATAGCCCGTTTCAAGAACGTATGCGTTCCGAAGCTTTTGTCGTGTACAATAAGTACCGCATGATTCATTCCTGTAATAACATTTCCTGAATCAAAGTTAAATCCTTCTGATTCAGGCGCGCATTTAATTGGACAAAATATTATTAGGCCGATATAAATATCTTTTAAAATAAGTCCCCCCTCCCTTCGGATTGTTTTGCTTAAAAATAACAATTTGAGGGGCAACAAAAAAAAATTTCAGGTAAATTTTGAGAATTTTCAAAACATTCTTTAACAAATCCGAGGAGTTTTTTTTTCAATTTTTTTTAAACATTTTTATATTTATTTTTTACTAGCAGACCCGACGAACTTTATTTCGTCTAAAATTGATTTATTCTCTGATTAGTTCTCGAGTTATGCAGAAATTTTTGGTTCATTTGTATGGGAGCCCTCTTTCCTCCACACGCCAGATTTGGTTCCATTTGCTTGATCTCGAGTTATGATGAAATTGGTGTTTCATTTGTATAGGAGCCAGGTTTCAAAGAGGAGGGGTCTCGAACCATCTTAAGAACCTTCCCCGGCCCCAAAGAAGGAAGCCTCATTCAAATTTTCACGCCGCACTAAGGAGTATTTCAGCCCAAATCCTGGTCAAAAGTCAAAAACAATATTTTTAGATATCTCCATATTATTTTTCGTTTTTGTACTCCCAAATAGTAATACTAACTTGCCCTGGGATTTTTGGATCAATATTGATTACTTGTGAGCAATGCTGGCTGCCAAAACTTCACCATAATTTACATGCTAGTTTTATCGCAATTGTCCATGGAAAAATGTTCATGTTTTATCGTGTTTTTCTGGGTTTTTATTGATTTTTATGATGAAAATCAATATAGGTACCAATCATGAGGGTATATAAAATCCTTTCCAAGCATGATTCGATCTGAAATTGTTTTTAGGTGATTCATAATGATGATATTAATTGCTAGCTTTTTTTTACCTTTTTTACAATAATATGTTTTACAAAATTAAACTTTTGATTAGGTTCCAAACCCGATCAAGCAACAAAATTGTCAGTGTTGGAAAGATTGGAGTTTCCTCAATAAGCTCCATGAAAAACATTTCACGCATCCTCACGCAACCGTGAGTTGTTTTTATTTGAATATAGTGAAGTTTTCTAAGAAAAGCTAGGCGAAAAAAATAAATATGATTTTAGCGACAAAGCTCATAAAATGGTTCGCTTACAAAGAAGAGCTGGACTTTGATGAAAAGCATACGCATTTTTCGGATGTAAAAGATTGTTACGAAATAAAGCGGTTGAAGTGCAACGAATTTAGCTGATCTGCTCCTTTGATTGTAATATCAATACATTATCTAGGGAATTTATCCTATGACAAATTTATATAGTCGAAGTGAACAAACAAAGCACATCTTCGGAAATCTTAGTAAGTAATAATTAAAGAATGTAAATCAACATAAAAATCATACTCAATGACACAGTCAGAGGAGGACACCACTCGTCGCAAGCACGCTGTAGTTCCCAAAGGCAGCGTTCTTACGCCAAGTGATGCTCTACCTAATAACAATAACTGGCGCCGCCGGTGGTCATACTTCACTACTAGTTTAATACAAACAGCACAAAAACAAAAAAATACGCTTTGCTGTTAATTGAATGCATTAAGAGCCGACAATGATTAGCATAGTTTTGGCCACGCTTTTACACTACGTACTCCTATGTGCGCCGCTTGATTCAGTAGAAGAAGAAGAAGATTACCCCCTCTTGACTTGACTTTTCGGAGAGTCGGAGGCCAGTAGACCTTGACCTTGCGTAGACCATAATGTATATAAATATAATAAAAATAAGTTGAGATTTCCTTCTTGACGATTTATCTCGCGAACACTGGTCCGGTCGCGGTCACTGGTCCGGCTCCATTGTTCTACTTTTTGTGCGAAACACCGCACAAAAAGCAAAGTCCAAAAGCCAACCGCACTGAACGGCGACGACCGAAACGTGACTCTTGCGGGCAAGAAAAGAGGGTGCTGCCAAAATGATCCGATACCCTATTTTAACGTCCTAACCCAAAGTTTCAATATAATTGACAAATTGGTAGAGAATTTCCGCGTAGATTGATATATAAATCTCAAAAATCCATCGGAAGATAAAGACGCTATTAAAGTTCAAAATCTTACGTGATTTCGTGACGGTCTCGAATTTGGAAATTTTCATTTGTCCCCCTGTATCCGAGTCTTCCCCTTAGACGTAGTTTACGTCAAAAACAATCGACCAAAAATGTCGTTCGGTTGAACTGATCATTTGTCGTTTGTCCGAAAAGGTTTTTTCGTCGAATGGTTTTTTGGCAGAAAAAACATTTAGGGGCCAAGTGGCTATTTCTGCCTAAAGACCAGGGTTCGGATTTCTCACTCACTCATGCGATAACAGATCGACAGACGATTGACAGACAGACGTCTGCAGAAATCATATATCAAACAAACGGTCCCTAATCAAAGCCAAGGGGTACCCGAGAGCCAGAGGACCTTTTCAGGACCATTAGCGGAAGTATTAGAGAGCATACATCTAACCTTTCTGTTCGTCGGCATCAGTCGCAATGAGGACGCCCGACTACGGACTAATTACTAAAAGTAATTTCCCAGTATTATAATACTAATGAAATTCTTGAACTCTCTTTTCGGGAATCGTTTACCTTCGTGTAGATTCAATTTTCTTTCTCTATTTAGTTTGGTGCTGAGACGTGTGCGTTGAGGTGTTCGACGAGTAACGAGCGGGTGTCGAGGATGATGTACGGCGTCTGTGTGATGGGTCGGCTCCATCTGTCCTTACGAGGGGCTGGACCATGTGCTAAGTTCCCTCTGGCGATGCGGTGTCTGACGACGCAAAATCCCGCAGATCGCCCAAATGGTGTAGCCGTTTCGGTCCACCAATAAAGGAGCCTCCATCAACGTACGTTGGTTAGGGCATTAGCACTGGCAGCCGATGGAGCTGATGAAAGAGTACCGTCCGATTCAATACTCAGACGGTGTGTCAGAGGGTAAGTATCGTTCCACTCCGGGTAATGAGATGGGCAGAAATTATTTCTTCTTATTTTTCTTTTAGGTAATGGTTTCTTGATGTCGAAAGTTGTAAAGAGAAGTTTCTGGCAAATCCTGTGTAAGCTGATGTCAACGCTTAGTTTTCCACCGGAAATATCCAAGATTCCAGATTTGTGTATGGTATTTGCCTTGTCCGAATGGAGTAGAGGATGTGCGTGTTTGGAACACCCCCTGATCAAGAATGAATAACAAAATTATAATCCAATACTATCAAAGGTTGTTTTTTATAACAACGTGTGTCATAATTAGATGATTCGATAAAAATATGTCATCGGTCAGTTTTATTTCAGATCAAAATTATAACAACATTAGTTATATTTATATTTTTACTGAATAATTGCCTACATTTTTTGTTTATATTAGAAAAAATCGGAGGTAATCACCATGAGTATAACTTGAGCCCATGTTCGATATTTGAAACAAAGTTAATTGCCTACATTATGGATGGTAATCTGTCATTGTAGCGTACCAGGTTTTTATCCGAGATGTAGGCAATTACCTTGAAAGTAGATTTTTGTTCCGAATATTTATATCAACGTTATAATTACTGACGATCTGCAAGACAAGGAGAACTTCTACAGTCAACTCAATGCCGTCGTAGATAGAATTCCGAAGGGTGATATCAAGATCGGTTTGGGCGACTTCAATGAGAAGATCGGATCCGACAACTCGAACCATGAGCGCATTATGGGACGCCATGGTCTCGGAGAAATGAGCGAAAACGGAGAACTGTTCGCAGAATTTTGTGGTAATAACGACATGGTGATCGGGGGATCGCTCCTTCCTCATCGACCGGTTCATAAGGCCACGTGGGTCTCCCGTGACGGCTTTACAGAAAATCAAATCGACCACATCTGCATCTGCCGAAAATGGAAACGGAGCCTTCTTGATCTACGGAATAAACGTAGTTCCAATATCGCGTCTGATCATCACCTCCATACGCCTGCGCATTGCGCGAATTCGTCGGCAGGAGGAAAGAGTTGGACGACGATTCAACACACGCCGACTGGTTTTAAAAATGAACACGTACTCCTCATCCAAACAGCAATTGATAGCTTGCATGCTTGGCTCGCGAAGTCCCGTTAGCGAAAAGTCCCGTTAGCGGTAGGTCCCGTTATGAAGCTGATGCCACCAGAAAGGACAAAGAAAAATAGGAAGCCTAAGACGAGAGCACCGACAGCAATGACGACTCGGCAACATGACGCACGCTGATTGGCCGACCAATCAGGAATCAGATTCCATTCAGTAACATGTATGAAAGAAATGTGCACTCGCTCAAGAGCATTCAATTCCTTGTAAACCATTTGTGCTATACACGCATCGACCCAAAACATCTTTCCTCCATCAATCAGCGTTAGCAATAAAAACACACAGAATGGTATGCCACAACAGAATCATAACAGAATAGGTCAGGTCCGCATGGGTACGAACGATGGCCTCGGTGCAACATGCGTAAGCAGTTTGCATCGAGGCACTCGAGTACCCAGTGCGCCACATGTTTTGCTGATTGCACTTTTACTCGCTGGTGGTCGTCCGTTTGGACGACGCGCTAAGGCTCATGTTCTACCAAATAAGTTATTGCCAAAATATTGTCACCGCCGCCCCAGGCGTATATCTATCTATCTCTTTTAGACATATGTACTTACATTGTAATAATCGATTTGAAAACCCAAATATAAGGAACTGCGGTTCCAGTACCAGAACAGTCTTGTTCTGACTCCAAGGCTATGCGTTTCAATACACTTCGGTGTACACTGAAATCTCCCTTTAGCAACCTGATGCTCAGGCACTGCTAACTTTATAGGAATAGCTTAAGTCGGGTACAAAGAAAGTATCAGAAGTATCAATCTGAATGCGTAGTCCCCGGACGGACTATGTGACATTCCACGAAATACATCGTTGTTTTTTGATTTAACCGCTTTATTTTTTCTTGGACAAGCTGAACCAAACAGCCTTTCTCAAGGCTTCTAGAGTTAAAGGATAATTTTCGTTTGTCGCTATCGTACGGATTTGGAGGCGCTTCAGCCGAAGGGCGTTGATACAGTCCACATCCCCAATCGAGCCAACTGGGTGGCTCATTCCAGGCATTCTTCAGAGGGAAGGTGCCGCTGTCGAGGTTAAGATACGCGTGCTGCAGATATTCCGAAAGGTGGCAGCGTGAACTGCGCACACTGAGAAAACAATGGATCACGATGAGACCTGGAGAAAGATAGATGAGCTAAGAGAACCCAAGCCGCGATAGAGCGATCAAAAACCAGAGGAGCCGAAGTCTTAGCCTGTCAACGATACGCGGCTCTTGAGAAGATAGTAAAACGCTCATGTCGACGAGACCAGCGAGCGTGGGCAGACTCTCTGACCGACGAAGGAGAGAGAGCTGCCGCAACCGGGGACATTCGCCTCCTCTACGATATCTCACGACGCTTAAGCATGCAACGAATGCAACGATGCCTGTGAAAGATGCGAATGATCAGTTATTGATCGACCCAACTGACCAGCTGAAACGCACTTCGAACAACTTTTTCAAGTGCCAGCCAGGCCATGATCTGCCTAGGATCCGACGTATAACACGCGTCAATACCGAAGCTCCATCACTGCTAGAGATTCAAACAGCCATCCAAAGCATGAAATCGAATAAAGCCCCAGGGGTCGATCGCATATCAGCCGAGATGCTCAAAGCTGACCCCATGACATTCGCTCAACTACTGCATCGTTTATTTCGTAATATCTGGGACACCGCAACTTTCCCGGTCGACCGGATGCAAGGTATCTTAGTGAAAGTGCCCAAGAAGGGTGACCTGACTATATGCGATAACTGGCGAGGCATTATGTTGCCGTGTACCGTTCTCAAAGTTCTACGCAAAATTATTCTAGCCCGGATTCAGGAGAAGATCGATGCGACTCTCCGGCGGCAGCAAGCAGGATTTCGTGCCGGAAGATCCTGTGTGGATCATATTGTCATGCTCCCTATGATTCAGAAGCAGGTCAACGAATTCCAAGAGTCTCTTTACTTGGTATTCATTGACTACGAAAAAGCTTTCGACCGTCTCAACCACGAGAATATGTGGGGCACCCTGAGACGCAAGGGGGTTTCTGAGAAAATCATCCCCCTCATCGAAGCACAGTACGAGGCCTTATCGTGTAGAGTGCTGCACAATGGGGTCCTGTCCGACCCTATCCGGGTCGTAGCTGGTTTGAGGCAATGGATGGATGGGTTTTTCTGAACATTTTTTTTTCGAAAAAAATTCCTTCTAAAAAGTTTGTCTCTGGGTGGGGGGGTTATGTCCAAAACCACCCCCGTGGCTACGCCACTGAACCTCTGAATAAATTATGCTACGGCTAGAGGGATTTTAGATATAATTTTTGTTATTTCAACAACCAGCCAAATTTATAACACATTTTGTTACAACATTATTTGGAAATAAATAACTCCCCTAGTTATAATTTTTCATGCATTATAGGTCAGGCCAACCCATCGATCAATTCGATCAATGTGTAATGGCCGATTGCAAGGTTAGAAAAAGTAAACAGAATTTTCGGATCGTTTCCATCTGATATTAATAATCAGCAACCGAATTTCGGTCAAAAAAATCTCTTGAAATAAAAGAAATTCTCGAAGAAATTTCCAAATTTTCTTTTTTGGAATTCCGACGAAAGTGTACTAAGTAACTTTTTCCCTCACTTGTCATAAGACGAGTTTGTACAATCCCATTTTATTCCACCACTTAATTTTACCTTGACAGATACGTATTTCGACCTCAACAGTAAGGCCGTCTTCAGTGTCTCGTACTTGACTCGACTTTAATAGTAACTTTTTGACAGATGAAAAGGAAAAGGCTTTTGCAAGGGCTCTAGAGACTTACATGAACACGCTGGGTTGCTATCAGCTTGACTTGGTAGACACAATTTGGAGACTCTAGAACATCTGCGTTTGACTTATTTGAATGATGAAGCATTCACAAGGGTTCAAAGGACTCTGATGGACATGGTGGAATGCTATCGGTTTGATATCAGGCGTAGTTGACCTGGTAGATCAATGCAACTCAACTTCCGGACAATTTGGAGATTCTAGAACATCTGCGACGTGGTGGGGTTTGGCAGTGGGCTCTGTCAAACCTCTACAAAAAGCTACATGTATCCGTAAGCAGACCGTAAGCCGCTCAAAGCCCACAGGAGCCCAAAGAGTGCCAGTTGGCATAAGGAATGTCCCTACTTATGTATGGTAGTGCGTGTGCTGCTTCAGCATAGAACGAGTGATCTGCTTGTGTTGAGGCAGGAGTGTCATAGTGCGACACCACTATTGTCACCTCGAAGCACGGCAGAAGTTTGAGTGTGGACTGCGCATGCTGAGGCGTGTCGTAGCGTAGTATCGTTGATTGGTCCCTACATACCGCTATTGACACCTCGAGGCATGCCAGTTGACCAAGTAGATCAAATGAATTAAAATCCCATACAACTGGAAGACCCTAGAACATCTGCGTTGGACTTATTTGAATGCATTCACATGAACTCTTGGGACTTATATGGATACGCTGGGTTGCTTTCGGTTTGATACCAGACGTAGTTGACTTGGTAGACCAATTGAACTCAACTTCCGGACAATTTGAAGACTTTAGAACATCTGCGTTGAACTTTTTTGACTGGTAAAGCATTCACAGGGGCTTTAGCGATTTATATGGACACACTGGGTTGCTATCGGTATGATACTAGGCGTAGTTGACCTGGTAGACATGTTGAACTTAACTAAGCGACAATTTTGAGACCCTACAACATCTGCTAAAGCTAAGCTAAAGCTAAGCTAAAGCTAAGCTAAAGCTAAGCTAAAGCTAAGCTAAAGCTAAGCTAAAGCTAAGCTAAAGCAAAGCTAAAGCAAAGCTAAAGCAAAGCTAAAGCAAAGCTAAAGCAAAGCTAAAGCAAAGCTAAAGCAAAGCTAAAGCAAAGCTAAAGCAAAGCTAAAGCAAAGCTAAAGCAAAGCTAAAGCAAGAGAATCTAAAAACGCAAAGCTAAAACAGCAAAGCAGAGTAAAAGCTAAAGCTAGATGAGACAGAGGTGGGAGTGGGAACAGGAACTTAAAGGAGCAGGATGGGAACAGCTAAAGCAGGGGATGGGGCTGGGAACAGGGCAGATGGGAACTGGAGTGAACAGGTGGTGGTGGGTGGAGTGGTGAGGTGGAGCAGGATGGAACAGGTGGGACAAAGGCTAAAGAACAGACAAACAGCTAACAGGGCATAAGCTAACAGCAAAGCTAAAACAGATGGAACAGGGGTGGAGTGGGGCTGAACAGCAGAACAAAAGCAATAGCTAGCTAAACTAGCTAGCTAAAGCTAGGCTAGCTATAGCTAAGTAAAAACTAAACAAAGCTAAGCCCCTAAAGCTAAGAAAGCAGTTAAAGCTAAGCTAAAAGCTAAGCTAAAGGTAAGCTTTAAAGCTGGCAAAGCTAAAGCTAACAAGCTAAAATGGCTGAAGCTTAAGCACAAAGCTAAGCAGGCTAAGAAGCTAAAAGCTGTTGAAAGCTGAAAGCTAAAGTTTTTTAAGCTAAAGAAGCTGCTAAACTGAGCTGTTGTTGCTAAGCACAAAGCTAAAGTTGTTGAAGCTAAAAAGTAAACTGTAGCTAAAGAAAGCTAAGCTCAAGCTGAAGCTAAGCTGAAGCTAAAGCTGAAAGCTAATTGAAGCTTGCTAAAGCAAGTTGAGCTGGCTAAAAGCTAAACTGAGCTTAGAAACAGGGATTGAAAAACTGTTGAAGCTACAAGCTAAGCTAAAATGAAACAGCCAAGCTGTTAGAAGTTGTTTAAACAAAACCAATAGTTGCTTAAACGTTTGGTTTAAAGCCAAGCCAGTAAGTTTGTTTAAGAAGCTAAAGCTTGAGTTTGCTGCAGTTTGCTGGAGCTGAGCAATAGCTGTTTTTGTTGTTTAGTTGTTTGTGCTGTTTGCTTGTTTACAGTTTCAGTTTATAGCTGGGGCTGGAGCTTCTTAGGTGGAACAGAGCACAGTTGCTGGAACAGGCTTTCTGTTTGTGCTGGAGGCTTTGGAGGTTTCAGGAGTTTCGGGAACAGTTTGCTCAGTTTGCTGGGTGAGTTTCGTTTCGAATTGGTGGGAAGTTTTGCTTGGGTTTGTTTCGTCGAAGTTTCGTTTCGTTTTGTTTCTCGAACAGTTTCGGGTGGAACAGGCTGCTTGGGCTGGGAGCTGCTCAGTTTGCTCGAAGCTTGCTTCAGTTTAAGTCCGATTTGGGTTTACATTGAAGCTAACGGGCTTTCATTGAAGTGTTTCAGTGGCTGTCAGGATGGGGTGGAACAGTGGAACAGTTGGATTTAGCTTGCTTCAGTTTTAACAGCTTGCTTCTGGGAAGTGGAAGCCTGGTCAGTTGTGTTGAAGCAGCTTCGCTGTGCTTTCGTACAGTTTCAACAGTTGGGTGCAACAGGTGGAACAGTGGGAGCCAGGAACAGGTGGGCTTTGTGCCAAAGTGGGGCTGGTGTCAGTTGTTTAAATAAAGCTAAAGCAGCTAAAATATGGGTGGGGCTGTTAACAGCCAGCTGGTTTGGTGGGGTTAACAGATGTTGTTTCAGTGGTTTAAAGTTTAAATAAGTCTGGGTAACAGTTAAGCTTGTTGTTAGCTGGAGATTTGCCGTTGCTCAGTGGGAACAGAGTTGCTTGCTTGGAACGAGTTGCTGGAGGTTAACAGCTAGCTGTTTTGAAGCTAAATAGCTAGAACAGGAGCTCGTTTAGTCGAAGCCAGTTTGCTCGAAAGCTGTTGAAGCTGTTAGCTAAGCCATTGTTGAACTAAGCTGTTTGCCGAGCTAAGCTTTAAAAGCTAAAATGAAAGCAGGGAACTTAAAGCGAGCTTGCTTAAAGGGAATTGAAGTTGCTTGTGCTTGCTAAAGCTGAATAACAGGCTACGTTGTGCCAGTTGTTTGCGTTTTCGTTTAACAAAACAGTTGCCAGTTGCTAACAGGCAACAGTTAAAGCTGAACTGTGCTGTTTAAAGCTGTCAAAGCTGGGAGTTTGAACAGGCTTGCTTAAAGGGTGGGGTGGGGGTGGGTTGCTTGGGAAACCAGAAGCTGTTTAAACAAGGCTGGGGAAGCCACAGAAGCTAACAGCAACCAATACAAAGGTTAAAACCAGGTTAAAGCTAAGCTAAAGCTGTTTAAAGCTAAGCTAAAAGCTAGCTATTCAGTTGCTTAAGCTAAGTTAAAGCTGTTTAAAACTAGTAAGCTAGCTAGCTAAATTTAAAGCTAAAAGCAAAGATCTGAAAGCTAAGCTAAAGCTAAGTTTTTAAAGCTAGCTGAGCTAAAAGTTAAGCCTGAGTTAAGCAGGCTGAAAGTTGTTTAAAGCTGTTTAAAGCTGAAGCTAAAAAGCTGTTACTTGTTTAAAGTTGTTTAAAGCGTTCAAATGGCTTAAAAGCTAAGCCAGTTAAGCCAGTTGCTTGTTGCTTAAACAAGCTAAAGTTGCTGAAATGCTAAAGCTAAAGCTGCTGGCTTGTTTAAAGCTAAGCCAAAACTAGTGCTTTAAAGCTAAGCTGAGCTAAGCTGAGCCCAAAGCTGTTTCAGCTGTTTGCTTAAAACTAAGTTACGAAGGCTGAGTTTAAAACTGGCCAGTTAAAACAGGCTTGGTTGAAATACAAGATGGTGGGGGCTTGTCGAAGTTGTTGGTGCTGGGGTGGAGGGAATTTCTGAAGTTACAAAGCTGAAGTGGGCTGGGGTGGGAGCTGTTTTAAGCTTAAAGTTGTTTGAAAGCTAAAGCTAACAGCTAACCAGAGTCAGAACAGGGTTAAAAGCAAGGGTTAAAGGCTGGGGAATGGGAGTTGAAGCAGAATGGGGAACAGCGTAACAGGGAACAGTTAACAGCCAATGGGAGCTGGGGAATGGTGAACAGAATGGGTAAAGAAAGTGAGAAAGCCAGAGTGGAACAGATCAGGAGCTAAAGGGGTGGGAACAGAACAGGAACAGGGAGCCAGGGAGTGGAACAGGAACAGGTGGAACAGGTGGTGCCAGGGTGGGAACTGGGAGCTGGAAGCAAAGCAGGGTGGGTGTTGAACAGGCAACAGGAACAGCTAGTTGGGAACAGGAATTTCAGGGCTGGATTTAAGCTAGTTGTTGTTAAGCTAAAGCTTGCTAAAGCTGTTTAAAGCTAAGCTAACAGTGTTGTTTTTGCTAGGAGCTAAGCTAATTTGGGACTAGGGAAGTTGTTCGGAAAGCTAAGCTTGTTAACAGGAACAGGGTAAGCTTGTGTTAGGAGCTGGTTTAAAGCATGACATTTAAAGCTAAGCAGAGTTGTTTTGCTGAGCTTCGAAGTTGCCGGTTAAGGGGCTTTGAAATTGCTTGGGTTCAGCTAAAGGCTGAAGCTGGGAGCTGTTTAAAGCTAAGCTAAAACTTGCTGAAGCTAGCTAGGAAAGCTAAAGCTTGAAGGCTTAAAGCTAGACAGCTAGCTGTTTAAAGCTAAAGCCAAGCTAACATGGGGCTAAAGCTGGAAGTCTAAAGCTAAGCTAAGCTTAAAGGCTGGAGTTTCAAAGCAAGGATTGAGGGGCCAGCTAAAGCAGTGTTGTTGAGCAAGCTGGCTTAAAGCCAAGGGATTAAAGGTGGGAGCTAAAGCTAACAGGGACTGAAACTGAAGCTAGGAAGTTGTTTGGAACAAGTTGCTTAAACAGCCAGCTGTTGAAGTTAAGCTAAAGCTGCTTGAAAAGCTTAAAGCTGTTTAAAGCTAATAAAACCTGGGAGCTAAAGCTAAGCTGAAACTAAGCTAAAAACAAGAAAATAAAATAAGTTGTTAAAGTTGCTTGCCAGCTAAAGCTGTTAAGCTAAGCTTAAAGCTGTTTAAAGCTGTTTTAAAGTTAAGCTTAAAGCTAACAGGACAGGAACAGTTGTGCCGGGCTAAAGCTAAAGCTAAGCCAGCTGAAGCAAGAGATTGGGGCAGGCTGGAAGCTGGTTGGAAGCTGGGCTGGTGGGGATGAAACAGGCTGGGCTGGAAACAGCTGAGCTGGAAACAGGCTGAAGTTGCTGGAGGCTTAGGCTGAGCCCCAGTGGATCTGAGCCTGAGCCCCCAGTCTGGTGAGGCTGAGGTGGAAGGCTGGGAACAGGCCCCAACAGGGGGCTGGGAGTGGGGTGAGGCTGGGCCCAGCTGGCCCGTGGAACAGGAACCAGAATGCCCAGGGGCTGGAACCTCAGAACAGGCTGGAACAGACAGGGCTGAGCCCTGGGGAGACTCAGCCCCAGGTGGGGGGTGCCCAGTGGCCTGGGAACAGGAGCCTGGAACTCAGCCCCGGCCTCAGCTCGCTAACGAGACAGGGGTGGGGGGGGCCTGCCCTGAACCTCCAGGAACAGGCTGGAAGCCTGCTCAGGCTGGAACGGGAGCTAGGAACAGCCCAGTGGAGACTCAGTCACCAGCCCGCCTGGGAGCCTGGGCCAGCTCCGCCGCTGACAGATTTGAGGCTGGGGCGTGCCCCAGACAGGCCCACCAGCTCCGGCTGAGACAAAGCCGCCTGGCCTGCTCAACAGATGGACAGGCACAGGTGGGGCTGGCCTGGCTCAGCTAGACAGCCCGGTGGGGTGGGGCCTGGGCTGGGAACAGTGGCCTCAGCCTGAACTGGGGTGCAGACAGGGGTGACTGCTTCACAGCTGGGCTGCCTGGGAACGAGGATGGCTGAACAGCTGAGCCTGGGCTGAACAGCTGACAGGCCTCCAAAGAAGCCTGGGCCTGAAGCTCAGCCTGCCTGGAAGCCTGCTCAAGCTCGTCAGCCGCTCAGGCCAGAAGCTGAAGCCACCAGCTGAAGCTAAAAGCTAAGCTCAGCCTGAGCTCGAAGCCTAGCTCAAAGTTCTAAACCGAGCTGTCGAAGCCTGCTCAAGCCTGGAGCTGGTAAGTTGTTTCAGTTTTTGAACTGAAGCTAAAATGAAGCTGTCGATAGCTAAGTTTCAAAGCTGAGTAAAATTTGCCACGTTTGCCGAGCTTGCTAAAGTGCTTGTTTAGTCAGTCAAATGGAGCCAAGAGCTGAAGCTGCCAAAGCAAAGCTAAGAAGCTTAAGGAAACAGAGCTGAGCTAAGCTAAGAACTAGCTTAAAGCTAAGCTAAAGCAGGCTGAAAGTCAGAGCTGAAAGACTAAAGCTAGCTAAAAGCAATAGCTAAAGGCAAAGCTGAAAGCAAGCTAAAGCTAAAGAAGCTAAAGCCAAAGCTAAAGCTAAAGTTAAAGCAGTTAAATTAGGTGTTAGTAAGAAGCTAAAGCTGTTTACAATCTGAAGCTAAAGGCTGAAAGCAAGCTGAGGCTAAGTAAAGGCTTAAGCTGAGCCCAAGCTAAGCTGAAGCTAAAGCTAGTACAACTGAGCTAAAGCTGAGCTTGGGCTTGCTTAAAGCTAGCAAGAAGCTGAAGCTGAAGCTAAAACTAAAGCTAAAGTTGAAGTCAGGCTGAATTAAGCTGGAGTTGAAGAGCTGTTTTTAAAGAATGAGGCTGAGGTGAGGCACAAGTTGAAGGCCAGAATGAGCACAGATGAGACGGGCTTGTTGAAGCTGTTGAGAGTGGAAGACTGAAGCAGATGGTGGGAATGGGAGTGAGAACAGCATCTGGAGTGAGACAGGTGGAACAGGCTGAGATGGGGTGAAGGTGGGTGGGGAGCTGGAACAGCGCGGAACAGGGCTGGGAACAGCTACAGGGGCTTGAGGTGGGGTAGCACAGCTAACAGCTAGTGGAACAGGACAGGAACAGGGCTGTGAACAGTTCAGACAGATGGGCTGAGTTGCTGGAACAGGGGTGGCTGGACAGCTGGTGATAACAGACTGAACAGAGCTAAGTGGGAACAGGAACAGCCAGGGGAACAGCCAGCCCCGTCCTTGGGCTGGGGTCAGCCCCGTGGGAACAGAACAGGGAACAGGGGTGGGCTGGGCCCCAGCTGGCCCCGTCAGCCCCAGTGGGGAACAGGGGCTGGGGCTGGGGTGGGGGCCCGTCTAAGCCCGCCCCAGCCCCGCCCAGCCCCGTGGGGCTCCAAAGCCCGCCCAGCCCGCCCAGGCTGGGGTGAGTGGGAGGTGAACAGGTGGCTCAGCTGGGCTGGGGAACGAGCCCGTCGCGCTGAGGCTGAGCAGGCTGGGCTGGGGGCAGGCTGGGCTGGAGCAGGAACAGGGCTGAGCCTGAGGCAGGCCTGAGCCTGGGAGCTGGGCAGGAGCAGGGTGGGAGGCTGAGGCTGGGGCAGCTGCCTGGGGACTGGCAGCTCACCAGCCTGGAGCTGGAACAGTGGGCTGGAGCTGGGAGCTGGGAGCTGCTGAACAGTCAGACAGGAGTGGAACAGAAGCCTGCTCAGCCTGCTCAGGAGCAGACAGGAACCTGGGGTGGGAACAGGTGGGCTGGGGCAGCCCGCTCAGCCCTGGGGCTGGAGTGGGAACTGGCTGGGAACTGGGAACTCTGCTCAGGTGGGAACCAGCTGGAGCTGGGAGCTGGGCATGGGGGTGAACAGACAGTGGGTTAACAGTGCCTGGGGTGGGGTGGGTGGGAGCTGGGCTGCTAACAGCCTGGGGTGGGCCGTCAGTGGGCTTGGAACAGGTGGGGAGCTGCTCAGACAGTGAGGCTGGGAGTGGGGTGGGGGTGGGGCGCTGGGGCTGGGGCTGGTGGGGCCTGGGCTGGAGTGGGGGCCTGGGAGCTAGCTGGAACTGGTGGAACAGATGGAGTGGGGTGGAGTGGTGGTGAAACCAAGCTGCTCAAAGCCAGAAGCTAGCTGAAAAAAGCCAGCTGAAAGCTCAAAGGCAAGCTAAGGCAAATAGAGTAAGCAAGAAGCTAAAGCAGAGCTGAAAAGCCAAATAGCTAAATGACAATGAAACCAGGAAGCTAAGCAGTAAACCAGTTAAAGCTAACAAGCTAGCTAGCTAAGGCCCCAGCTAAAGAAGCTAAAGCAGAAGCTGAAAGCAGAAAGCAAAGAGCTAAACAGAAGCTAAAGCAGAAGTGAAAGCAAAGCTAAAGAAGCTAAAGCAAGCTAAGCAAGCTAAAGCAAAGCTAAAGAAGCTAAAGAAGCTAAAGTAGCAAGCTAAAGCAAAGCTAAAGCTAGTTAAGCAAGCTAAAGCAAGCTGTGAAAACAAGCTAAGCAAGCTAAAGCAAGCTTAAAGCAAAGCTAAAGTTTTCGTGTAAAGCTAGTTAAAGCTAAAGCTAAAGCATGCCAGTTAAAAGCAAAGTATTAAAGCTAAAGCCAAGTTGTAAGCTAAAGCAAACTGGCTGGCTAAACTATTTCAGCCAGCAAAGCTAAGCTACGGTTTCGGTGTGACTAAAGCTGCATGGTAAAACAAAATCAGTTGCTTTAATTAGCTGTTGCAAAGAAATGAAGCCAGTGAGGTGGAGTTGTTAAAGCCAGGCTCAGAAGTGGGAGCAGGCTGAACAGGCTGGCTTAAGGCTGGTGAGGCAGGCTGAAGCTGTTAAAGGCTGTTGAAGCTAGGGAGGCTAAAGCTGAAGGCTGAGTTGCCTGGAACGGGAACAGCTGTTGAAGCTGAACTGGGAACAGGAGTGGGAACAGGTTGTGGGCAGTTGCAGGGGAAGTGGGGCCAAAGCTGGAGTACGGGCAGGCTGAAGCAGGAACAGCTGTTGAAGCTGTTTAAGCCAAACTGGAAATCCGGTGGGGTGAACAGGCTGGAAACTTAACAGGGGTGGGAACAGAGTGGGAGTGGGGTGTGCAGTGGGGCTGTGGCTGTTGTGAACAGGGTGGGGTGGGTTACAGTGAGTGGGAGTGGGAGCTGGTGGAAGTCAGCAGGCTGGAAGCTAGGTGGCCCCAGCCCCACAGGGTGCAGGGTGGGGCCTGGGCCCCACCACAGGGAACAGGGGCTGGGGCCCTGGGCCCCAGTGGCCCTGTGGAACAGCCCGTCCCAGACAGGGGCTCCGTAGGTGGGAACAGGCTAACAGGTGGGCTGGGAACAGGAGTGGAGACCAGGGCCCGCCCCAGGGTGCCCCGCCCCAGCCCGCCCAGCCCACAGGAGTGGTGGAACAGGAACAGCTACAGGGCCCTGGCTCAGGGAACAGCCCAGGCTGGGGTACAGGGCTGCCCCAGCCCTGGGGTGGAACTGGGGAGGCAGCCAGTGGGAACCTGGAGCTGGCAACGGCTGTGCCTGGCTGAGCTGAAGGCACCAGCTGGGGCTGGAGGCTGGGCTGAAGCTGAGGCTGAGCCTGCTGAACAGGCTGAGCTGAGGCTGAAACAGGCTGAGGCCTGCTCAGGCCACTGGGGTGGGCTGCTCAGCCTGGGGAGGCTCAGTGGGGCCTGAGGCTGAGGCTGGGCTCAGCCTGAGACAGGGCTGAGGCCTGCCTGCTCCAGCTGAGCCTGCTCACAGCCTGAGCTCAGAGCTGAGCTGGGGAGCCTGAGCTCAGGGCCTGAGTGGGGGCTGGGGCTGAGTGGGCCTGGGGAAGTGAGGCTGGTGGGAGCCTGAGCTCAGGCTGGGCTCAGGGGGCTGGGGTTCAGCCTGGGTTGTGAGCTGGGGAGCTGAGCTGGGTGACTGAGTGTGGCCAGATGCTGGGGTCTCCAGGGTTGGGCTGGAGCAGTTTCAGGCTGAGTGGGCTCAGCCTGGCCTCAACAGCCGTCCAGTGAGCTGGAACCAGCCTGGAGCTGGATGAACAGTGGGCTGGGGCTGCTCTGGGCTGGGCTGGGGACTGTCAGCCTGGGAGGTTGCCGAGTGGATGGGCTGGGACTTCAAAGCCTGGGGAGCTGGGTGCTTAAGCCAGCTAAACTGAAGCTGGGAGGTGGAGTGGGATGAAGCTTCTGAAGCTGGAGGCTGGTGAAAGCTGGAGTTGAATTAGAAGGCTGGAAAGCTGAGACTGGGGCTGAAGCAGGGCCAGGAGGTCGAGGATGGAAGCCAGGGCTAAGCTAGACAGTTACTAACAGGTTGTGCTGGGAGTGAGACAGGGGCTGCTTAAAGCTGTTTCGAGGCTGGGGAGTGGAACAGGGCTGGGAACAGGTTTCAACAGTTAACTGGGGTGAAACCAGTTTCAGTTAACTGAACTGGGAAGATGGGAGGTGGTGAACAGCTGTTAACAGGAACAGTTTGCTTAAAGCAAGCTAACAGGGCTAAGCAGGGGTGGGTGGAGCTTTTTAGACAGGAGGTGGAGGTGGAATTTGGAACTAAAGGCTGGAAGCAGGTGCAAGTTAAAGCAGACAGGGCTGAAAGCTGGATTAAAGCAGTTAAAGTTGTTAAAGGCTGTTAACAGGGCTTACAAAGGGTGGGGTGAGTGGGGAACAGGAACAGGAACAGACAGGGGTGAACAGGGAGCTGGGGCAGGTGTAGCTGGAGCTGGGAACAAGGTTGTTAAAGTGGCTGTTAACAGTTGAACAGGGGGCTGGGTGGGGTGCAGACAGGGGGTGGGAACAGAACAGGTGGGGAAGGGCTGAGGCTGAGAACAGGGTGGGCTGTGGGTGTGGGGCTGGGGGCTGGAGCAGGCTGGGAGTGGGGCAGGAGTGGGAGCTGAGGTGCTTAAAGCTGGTGGGGCTGAAAGTGAGGCTGAGGCTGGGAACTGAGCTAAGCTGGGCTGTTAACAGTTAAGCTAAAGTTGCTTAGGCTGGAGGCTGGGAACAGTTGCTTTCAGGTGGGTTAACAGGGGCTGAGAACAGGAGTGGCTGAAGCTGGTTAGAGTGGGGTGCAGGTGGGGGCTGAAACGTGGGGCCCCAGTGGGCTGGTCTCCCACCAGCCCCTGGGGTCCTGGGGAGACCCCCAGGAACCCCGAGGACCCCAGCCCCAACAGACAGACCCGCCCCAGCCCGTGAACAGGTCAGCTCCGCCCTGCCCGGCCCCAGGTGGCTGGCCCAGCCCGCCCAGGGCTGCCCAGCCCCGCCCCACGCCCCAGCCCGCCCAGCTCACAGGGCCCCGCTCAGCCCACAGCCCAGTGGGGTGCCCGGAGTGAACAGGTGGGGGTGGGGTGGAATCAGCCCGGCTGCAGCCTGCCCAGGGGCTCCGCCCCACAGGGGGCTGGGTGGCTCCCAGCCCACCCAGGAACTCACCAGTGGGAACCCCCAGGGGTGAACAGGCCCCCAGCCTGGGCAGGCCTGAACCCAGCCCGCCCCAGCCCGGGTGGGACTCCCGCCCAGGAACAGAACAGGAGCTGGTGAGAACAGCTCAGCCTGCCTGAACAGCCTGCCTCAGGGACAGGGCTGGGACCTCAGCCCGCTGAACAGGAGTGGGGGTGAACCACAGGAACCTGGGAGGAGGAGCTGCCTCAGCCCACTGAGACAGGGCCTGAGCTGAGACAGCCTGCCCAGTGGGAACAGGCTGGGGCAGAACAGGTGGGGCTGGGGCCTGGGCTGGGTGGGGTCAGCCCGCCCAGGCCTGAACTCAGGTGGAGCCTGGGCCTGGGGGGCTGGGAACAGGAGCCTGGGGAACTCAGGGTGGGGTGGAACCTGCCCAGGGAACAGGAGTGGAGCTGGAGTGGGGAGCCACCAAAGGTGCTCAGCCTGTGGCTCAGCTCGCCTGAAGCCTAAAAGCTAAGCTTAAAAGCTAGCTAAAGCTAAGCTAAAAGCTATTCAAGGTTGTTTAAAGTTGCTTAAAGCTGTTTAAACTAAGCTAGTTAAGTCAGTTGTTTAAGCAGCTAAGCTAAAGCTAGGAACTAGGAACTAAGCTAAAGCTAAGCTAAAGCTTGCTTAAAGCTGTTTAACTGTTTAAAAGCTAAGTTGACAGGTGGGGCTTGGGGTTAAAAAGCTCAAGCCAAAGCTAAGGGGCTAAAGCTGGCTAAGGAGGTTGTTTAAAGCTTGCTTTTAGCTTGCTTGTGCTAAGTTTAAAAGCTAAGCTAAAGTTGTTGTGCTAAAGCTAAAGCTAAGTCAGTTACAGTTGTCAAAAGGGGTGCTTAAGCTGCTAGGCTAAAGCTAAGCCTGGCTAAGCTAAAGCTAAGCTAAGCTAAAGCTAATGGCTAAAGTTGCTTTCAGCTAGCTAAAGCTAAGCTAAAGCTAAGCTAAAGCTAAGCTTAAGCTAAGCTAAAGCTAGGCTAAAGCTAAGCTAAAGCTAAGCTAAATGCTAAAGTTTCAGTGTATTCGAGAGAGTAAAATTATAGTATTTGCTATTTTCAGACCGGTACAAACCAAAATAATGTTGCTGTGACTTCATTATTTATGTCGATAACAATTAGCGAAAGTGAGTTTTATTTTCGATCTGAGGATGTTTTGAACAATCACTATGCAAATATTTGTCCAAAGACATCTAGTGGAAAATATGTGAACTAATATTTTTCTTCTCAAGCAATTTTCTTCTTTTCTTTTCTTCAGTCTATTGGAATGCGGTATAGAGAAGAAATTTCTGGAAAGAGAAAGAGAACTTATAAATCTCTTCTCATAAAGATTTTTTAATTTTTTTCTTGATCCTTCGAAATTCGGCTGTTGCTCACATGAAAAACAGTGGTAAATAACCAAGCTCTCCACCGGAAAATTCATTACTCCGGATTTGTGGATGTATCAGTTGATGAATACTGTTGGGGTAGAGGCTGTACCGGATCAGAAAGCCCGAGAGGCATTCTCATTCCGATTGGAACGGCTTCCGTTTGGGGCGTCCCAGACTAATCTACTGACACCTCTTCCCGAGCAAATTTGGTCAGGAGAAAGAAGTCCTTTGTACTTAAGGTTTTGGTCGTTAAGTGGCCGCAATTTGAACTGCTACAGGACAAATGCTCTTATGTGGAAAAATCTAAGATTCCGGATTTATGGTGGATTTTGCCTAATCCGGATGAGATAGCAGCACCACTTCGTTACACATACGAAGTGGATGTGATAGAGTAAACAATTTACTATATAATTATTGAACCTGTGCTGCCACGAATGAAGTGTTCCTAACTTAAATCACTAGTAACAGTAGTAAACTAGCGGCATGTAACAATTTTCAATACACAATTTCAAAACCTGCAGGCGAACTTGCTCTTCACGACAGCAGAAGATTTTTTTGACAGAGAAAATCCACAACAATTCAGTTTCCTTCAACAACAGACAAACTACGGAATTGAACCAGATAGCTTTCCTTTATTATTCCATACTGCATTGCATGCCAAATATTGTGTTTTTCCTGGCAGTACATTGGCGAACGGTCCTATTCCGTGAGAGGCAGGTTGCCTCATTTTATTTCCACACCAAAAACAATCTGAATAAAATTTCCCGTTTTCTGCGCTGCACGTAGTTGCTAACCAGAATAAAACAAAAACCTGAAATATGTGAGTCTTCCTTGCTCTATATCCGAATCGAAACAGATTGCATTTTCTATCTTCCTATCGTGCCATCTTCCTATCCTCCATCGAAATAAAAAACAGACCTTTTTGACTCGCTTCCAAAACAGCACCTCTTCTACAATGATCCCCCACTCTCAATCATTGCATCCCTCGCTGTCGTCGGCTAGTTGTGATCCGTGCGCTGGAAACCGGAAATGTTCTCCGCAAAATCGACGTAGTCAATCTTCTCAATCAGCTGCCCATCTCGGGTTACTTGGGGCCCACGGGTCACAGCCGCGTCCGCCAGGGCTTCCTCCGCTTCATCGGCCGTGAATCGATCACCGTACGTCATGAGGTCGAACTTGAACCTGAGGGTTGAAGGGAGGTGGGAAAAAAACCCGGTCAAAAAATCGTAAATCAGTTAAATCAAACTTTTCTAATTATTACTTCGTGACTGCCGATGGGATGGGAAGTAGGTTTTCAAGCGGGAAAATAGGTTAACATACTTTTCCTTATCGATGAAGCCGGTGTTGGCTTTGTCCCAGAAGCGCAGAGCGTTCACCATGGCATCCATCGGGGCAAGGCCATTTGCGCGCTGCAGCACCAGCAGCAGGAATACGTCCAAATTGAGCGGTTGCACAACCTTGAAGAGTGATGGAGTTGAAGGATTGATTCACTTAGTCTTTATGATTGAATGTGCTTTTAACGAGGCTGTTTTTACTGCGCAATGTTTTATATGGTGTAGGAATGACTTTTTGTACCATCCTTAGCAAAATGAGAAAACGCGCAGTTTGAATAAAAATATGAAGAATTCAAAATTGAACCCGGAAATTTTTCAACTTTCCTTGACAATAGTAAGGGTAACCATTTGAAAATATGCCCTTCTAGTCGAGAATGATTTTGCATCAAGTTAATTCTGGCCCTAGTAGACTTTCATCGATTAGAAGTGAATCCGGAATCCCGACACCCCGATTGGATAATCTCACGGTTGGGGATGTTCTGCCTTCCCAACATGATACCAGGACCTGACAATTGATGCCTGTTGTAGTATATGTGATAACGGCTGGCCTACATGGTGAAACATGAATCCAACGAATAGGGGCCTAGCGGACCATTAAGTTGACAGAGGTTTGAGCTCTGATACCTTTACGCCTTTGAGTATTGTCAATGGTGAACAGCAAAATATTGTAGCCCTGTATGAAAACAAGCCTAGTCCTGGTGTTGGGTGGGGCTTTAAACAAATTTGACCCGACTGATCGAGCGTCTGTTCACCAAGGAGGTGCGGCTCCAACAGCGTCTGTTCTGGCATCCAGCGGCTTAGTATGAAATGCTATGATATGGAAATGCTAATATCATCTTCCAAACTTGGACGTACATGTTCATGATAGCATTAGAGGCGAAAGTATAGAATTGATAGTTCCGTTAGGATACGGCAGGCATGAAGAATGTTTTTATAGAAGTCGATTTGAAAGCGAGCGGAGGGCAATATTTGTGATGGCACATATCACACGACCTTCCTTCTGCCAAGCTCTGCCAAGGGGGAGGGAAGAATATCAGTGTGGAAGCTGATATATCTCCACTGGCAAAAGGAAGGTGGTTTGACTTGCTCATATGCCATCGCGTGCGGAAGGATTTGCTATCGACGAGTACTGTCTCCAAATTTCTAATATGACATCAGCATTTAGTCGAATAGGATTTTTATTGCACAGTTCTGTTTTCTCATTGCGCTATTCCCCGGAAGCTATACCTAAGATGGCAGCCCCATCTCGGTGGATAGGGAACCTTGGGCCAACAACTTACTGTTCTCGAAACATCAATTTGTTCGAGAATCCGATAATGAAAGAATACGGACTGATTTTACGGTGACGACTCTTAGCGCGAAACAACGGACACGAATAGGAACATGGAACGTTTTAACCTTCGTTGGGGGCAGCAGGGACTATGTCCAAGGGCTTGACGATCCCTCCCCAGGCCATCTGCGAGTTGTGACGCCTGCCTAGGATGTGGTGGGGTTTGACAGTGGGCCCTGTTAAACCTCTATAAAAAGCTGCATGTATCCGCAAGTAGGCTCCGCCAAAGCGACCGTGTACCGCTCAAAGCGCACAAGCCCAAGTCCTGGTGTTAGGTGGGACCCTAAACAGCCCTGACACGACGGCCCTCCGACGAGACAGGAGGTTTGCGCAGGCCCAATAAGCCGCCTTTTAAAACAACTATTACGAACGACATTGAAAATAATACGACTCGATACAATCGGCAACGACCTAGGTGACGGATAAAGGATCACGATTGGAAGCTTGGAACATGGAACTGCAAGTCGCTAGGCTTCGCAGGTTGCGACAGGATGATCTACGATTAATTACATCCCCGCAACTTCGACGTCGTGGCGCTGCAGGAGATTTGCTGGACAGGACAGAAAGTGTGGAAAAGCGGGCATCGAGCGGCTACCTTCTACCAAAGCTGTGGCACCACCAACGAGCTGGGAACCGGCTTCATAGTGCTGGGAAAGATGCGCTAACGCGTGATTGGGTGGCAGCCAATCAACGCACGGATGTGCATGCTGAGGATAAAAGGCCGTTTCTTCAACTATAGCATCATCAACGTGCACTGCCCACACGAAGGGAGATCTGACGACGAGAAAGAAGCGTTCTATGCGCAGCTGGAGCAGACATACGATGGATGCCCACTGCGGGACGTCAAAATCGTCATCGGTGACATGAACGCTCAGGTAGGAAGGGAGGAAAGCACTTTCTTCCCCCGCAAGAATATATATGACTGGAGAGATATTCGATCCGCCATTGGAAGCACCGCAACCGCTGCACTTGGCACGGTGGCTCCGGATCAGAGAAACGACTGGTATGACGGCGAATGTGAGCAGTTAGTTGAGGAGAAGAATGCAGCATGGGCGAGATTGCTGCAACACCGCACGAGGGCGAACGAGGCACGATACAAATGGGCGCGGAACAGACAAAACTCGATCTTTCGGAGAAAAAAGCGCCAGCAGGAAGATCGAGACCGTGAAAAGACGGAGGAACTGTACCGCGCTAATAACGCACGAAAGTTCTATGAGAAGTTGAACCGTTCACGTAAGGGCCACGTGCCACAGCCCGATATGTGTAAGGACATAAACGGGAACCTTCTTACAAACGAGCGTGAGGTGATCCAAAGGTGGCGGCAGCACTACGAAGAGCACCTGAATGGCGATATGGCTGACAACGGTGGCGGTATGGTAAAGAAACTAGGAGCACGCGCGCAGGACATGCGACTTCCGGCTCCGAATCACCAGGAAATCCAGGAGGAGATCGGCAGGCTGAAAACAACAAAGCCCCTGGAGTTGACCAACTGCCAGGAGAGTTATTTAAACACGGTAGTGAGGCACTGGCTAGAGCGCTGCACTGGGTGATTACCAAGGTTTGGGAGGATGAGCTTCTGCCGCAGGAGTGGATGGAAGGTGTCGATAAGCTGGATTGTAGCAACTACCGCGCAATCACATTGCTGAACGCCGCCTACAAGGTACTCTCGCCATACGTCAGGTATTGTAGAAATGCCGCGAATACAACGTTCCAACACATCATCTATTTATCGACTTCAAAGCCGCATATGATACAATCGATCGGGACCAGCTATGGCAGCTAATGCACGAAAACAGATTTCCGGATAAACTGACACGGTTGATCAAGGCGACGATGGATCGGGTGATGTGCGTAGCTCGATTTTCAGGGGCATTCTCGAGTCCCTTAGAAACGCGTAGAGGGTTACGGCAAGGTGATGGTCTCTCGTGTCTGCTATTCAACATCGCTTTGGAGGGAGTAACACGAAGGGCAGGGATTGACACGAGTGGTACGATTTTCACGAAGTCCGTCCAGTTATTTGGTTTCGCCGACGACATTGATATCATGGCACGTAACTTTGAGAGGATGGAGGAAGCCTACATCAGACTGAAAAGCGAAGCTAAACGGATTGGACTAGTCATCAACACGTCGAAAACGAAGTACATGATAGGAATAGGCTCAAGGGAGGGCAATGTAAGCCATCCACCACAAGTTTCTATCGGTGGTGACGAAATCGAGGTGGTAGAAGAATTTGTGTACTTGGGCTCACTGGTGACTGCCGAAAATTATACCAGCAGAGAAATTCGGAAACGCATAGTGGCTGGAAATCGTGCACTGAAAACCAAAACTACCCAAAAGTGGGTTGTTTGCACTCAAAACCGTGGTTTGGGCCAATAACCCAAATTTGAGTAAAATGACTTTTCTGGCACTAGGTAGTTTGCCTTTAATCCCATGTAAACAATTCACCCAAAGCTGAGTTTAATTTATCCAAAGCGGACCTTGATCAACCCAAAATAGAGAATATTGAATTTACTCAAATTTGGGTTATTGGGCTGAGCAACCTCGGTGAGGTGTTTGCATCTTGCTCTAGTTTTGATAGCAATCATGAGAAAGAAAGGGAAAACTACCCAAATTTGGGTAAATTTTTTCTGCGATATTCTCAATAGTGCGTATATTGAACTCAAAGTTTGGGTTGATTTATCTGTCCGTGTACGTACTTTGGACTCCGTAAGACGCTCCGATCGAATAGAGTTCGCCGCCGTACCAAACTGACTATCTACAAAACGCTTATAAGACCGGTAGTTCTATACGGACACGAGACCTGGACGATGCTCGTGGAGGACCAACGCGCACTGGGAGTTTTTGAAAGGAAAGTGCTGCGTACCATCTGTGAGGGATTGCATTTGGCGGACGGTACTTGGAGGAGGCGAATGAACCACAAGTTGCATGAGCTGCAGGGAGAACCATCCATCGTTCACACCGCGAAAATCGGACGACTGCAGTGGGCCGGGCACGTCACCAGAATGTCGGACAGTTGCCCGGTGAAAATGGTTCTCGGCAACGATCCGACGGGCACAAGAAGGCGAGGTGCGCAGCGGGCAAGGTGGCTCGATCAGGTGGAGGACGATTTGCGGACCCTCCGCAGACTGTGTGGTTGGCGAATTGCAACCATGGACCGAGCTGAATGGAGGAGACTTTTATGTGCAGCACAGGCCACTCCGGCCTTAGTCTGATAATAAATAAAAACGTTTTAACCCTAGCCCAGCAGGGTAAATTTGCACAACTTGCCAATGAGGCACGTCGCATGAAGCTTGAGATCCTGGGACTGAGTGAAGTCCGTTGGCCAAACTTTGGAGAACACAGAAAGGACAAGTTCTGATGCTATACTCTGGTTTACGAGGTGCACACGCTCCCCGGCATCGCGGAGTTGGATTCCTACCAAGCGCTCAGGCACACTCTGCGCTTATGAAGTGGGAACCTATAAGTGAAAGGATAATTGTTGCCAGATTTAGAACACGGGTCTGAAACCTTTACTGCAAAAAAAATTGACTTTTACTGGAAATGTAAACAATGAAACTAATGTAAATGTAGGTCAAGTAATCGTTTTCTCAATGTAATTATGTGTTGAAAATCATGCACATAAACAGAGCATGAATAAAACCGTATAAATACACCACCTTACTATTATTACTACACTCTGTTGATAACAATACTTCATTCACCTCGAAAATTAATTTATTAACCATTAAGTTTACATGATATTATGTGAACCGAAACAAAAGATGGCCACGCTTGCGACGATCTTAGTTAAATGAATGTAAACAAATCAAACAATTTCATCACGACAGCTGCACATGCAGCGGGAAACCTCTCTTTTTGGACCATAGTTATTTTAAAGTGAAGATTTTCCATTACGACTACAAAGCAGCATTCGTGATGCTGCATTTCATCGGTGTACTTCATCAGGTGTTTACTTAAATCGATGGAAAAACTTCAAGTTCTTGCACTTCATCCCTTTGACGATGCCCATTAGACTGGCCCAGGAAACGAAAAGTGGCCTAATTTCACGGGCACCCCCCAGGATTGTGTCTTTGGGTGAGAAAATCAATCTCTGAAAATTTCAGCTCAATCGCTTGTTGCATAAGCTGGCGCATTTGATTTGAAGTTTGTATGGGGATTTTAGCCAAAATGTATAGGAAAATACATCTCCGTCACTCATTCGATCTGGAAAGTGGTTCTGATTGCTCGATTGACCTCAGAATTGCAAAAACGGCAGTTGGTATGCTACGGAACAATTTCACAGAACATTGTATGATGATTAAATGAACTTTTATATAGGTTTCGGCTGATGCGATTCGATCAAAAAACCCAAAAATACACAAATCAGCTCCTAATAAATCAGCCGAAAATCATATAAAAGTTTATTTAATCATCATGCAATGTTCTGTGAAGTTGTTCTGTAGCATACCAACTGCCGTTTTTGCAATTCTGAGGTCAATCGAGCAATCAGAACCAATTTCCAAAACGAATGAGTGACGGAGGTGTATTTTCCTATACATTTTGGCTGAAATCCCCATACAAACTTCAAATCAAATGCGCCAGCTTATGCAACAAGCGATTGAGCTGAAATTTTCAGAGATTGATTTTCTCACCCAAAGACACATTTCTGGGAGGTGCCCCGTGGAATTCATCAACATTTTTTTTCTCCCCATACTAATCTGGGCCAGTCTAATGCCCATGCGCTTACTCAGAGCATGTAAATTTACATAACCTAGCCAGAACCCGATCACGACGTGCTCGATACTATATTTTTGAGACCCCATGACTCAGAAACTGTTATTCTTTGGGCAACATTGGTTTCGAGAAGTGAAGACGATAGAGTGGTATCAGAACGGGCTTTCACTCAGCGGACCTGAGTTCGATTCTCATGTTAACCGTTTTTTTATTTATATAGCATAAAATAGAACATGTAACTTTAAAACAACACCAGAGGAGCCAAAGTCTTAGCCCGTCAACGATACTCGGCTCTTGAGAAGGAAGTAAAACGCTCATGTCGACGGGACAAGCGGCAACCGGGGACATTCGCATCCTCTACGATATCTCACGACGCTTGAGCGGGGCAAAGATGAATGCAACGATGCCTGTGAAAGACGCGAATAATCAGTTATTGACCGACCCAATTGACCAGCTGAAACGCTGGTACGAACTAGAGTTTCCATGTCCCGGCCATTTTCGTTGTCCCCCGGGATTTTTCGATGTTACCTTAGAAAACTTATTTTTTGAATTAAAAACGATTTTATTCAATATTCAGGGGTAAAGTTCATATTTTAGAAAGTTGAAGATATCAGTAACCAGTCCACACTACAAGCAAAATTGAAACGGTCGGTTGATTTGATTACCTCCAAATTGAAGTTTTTATGTAGCAGTTTTAATGAGAAACGGTCGGTGTTCGAAGTAATTTTACTTAGAAAGAACTGTGCCCAAGGATACGGGTGATTTCGGATGATTTAAGGAGTGAACGGTGGTTTAAAAAGAGTGTTTCTCGCTGATATTACCCGTGTGGAAATATTGTTCGCGGCTAGTGATTGTTCGACCCAGCGGTGTGAATTTTGGGTTTCGTTCGGGCGGCAAATTTATTGTGCGCTTACGGGACCTAGGCTAGACGGAGGAATTTCCTAGCCCGAATCGGAGGTGGGTTCCGGAGCGGACATATGGTCCTTCGAACCAGATAAACGGAACCAGGATATTTACGAAATCAAGCGATAAAAATCTCCGCCATTGGGAGGGCAAAGTAATCTTCTGTATTGTCATCACGGGACAACAGCGAATCGCCATCACGATCGGCGAAGAATACCCAGCAAGGATAAAAGGACTGAAGGATAGTTATCGTCTTCGCGCCAAGTCGAGCCCTGTTGGATTCCAATTGGAATCGGGGTGGATACAGCCTGCCTCCTCTTTCTTCAACCGATCAACTACCGCTCGACTGCTGCCATGTCGAGGAGCCAAGCTGCGACGTATAAGGTGCTGGTAGCTAAGCTGACGGAGGTGCAGCAATCTTTCAATGATATTTGGGGCTTCGTTCAAGATTTTCCAGAGGATGCTTCACTCAATCAAGTCACGGTTCGTTTAGATAGGCTAGACGAATTGCGTGAGAGATTCTCCGAGTACCTTATCGAGGTCAAAACGCACGATAACCACGACGATAAGGCGAACCCTTTAACAAAGGAGAGGCAGGAATCAACCAATTCTACCAAGCGAAAGCATTTTTGTTGGACCAGGTCAAGCAGAAGCAGGAGCCAGTGGGCTTGAATCAAACCAATGCGACTGGTGTTGGAAACCTTGATCATGTCAGGTTACCACAGATCAAGCTCCAAACTTTTGGTGGAAGAGTGGCTTAGCTTCTGCGATCTTTCTTCTTCCTTGATCCATGGCAAGGCGGATCTCCCTGAGGTAGAAAAGTTCTACTACCTCAAGGGGTGTCTACAAGGGGAACCGAAGAACTTGATCGATTCTCTCCCGATCACCAGTGCCAATTACAAGATCGCTTGGGATCTCCTACTCAAGCGGTATGACAACAGCAAGCATCTGAAGAAGCTCCAAGTGCAAGCGCTGTTCAAGCTTCCGTCATGGTTCTGGGAATTGAATCATTTTTCAATTTCTTCAGAAGCGGGCGGCAGATTTCATTGGGAGATCGACTGCCGGCCCTTAATGAGTCCGTTTTCGGTTGGGTCGTTTGTGGAGGAGCATCGGTTTCCAACCAATCGCTGAACATCAGCTGCAACGTGTCGGCTTCAGAAGAATTAGTAGCCCGATTTTGGTCTTGCGAGGAGGTCGGAGTTACCGAAAACTATTCGCCACACGAAGCGCGTTGCGAGGAGCACTTTGTTCGAACGGTCCGACGTGGGGAGGACGACTGTTATACCGTTTCGTTGCCGAAGGATGAAGACATTTTGGGTCGAATTGGCGAGTCAAGGGGCATTGCAGTTCGTCGTCTTCAAAGCACGGAGCGCAGGTTAGCGAAGGATGCAGAGCTTCGTGATCAATACCGCTCTTTCATGGAGGAGTATCATCAGCTCGGCCACATGATCAAGGTCGAGATAGCTCCCCGACTAGAAGAGCATAACTAAAACATAACACAATTTTAACATATTGTGATCTTTATAACTTATTTTGATACAATTTTGTTCTTAGTAGCCATTATCTTTCAAATGTTGTAACAGGATTTTAACATAATAAGATTTAAAAAATGCTTAATACCGAATTGCCCAACAGTAGGCAATTAAAATAGATGTAGCAAAGTCTCCTGCCATAGATATCATAAACGCCGATACAATTTGAAAAAGTTGTCTAATTTGTAATGTTCTTAGTTTCATGTTCTTGAAAAATATTCTTGTTCAGAAAAAAACTAATATTTCTTTATGTTGATCACAATCTGGAGACCTATCACGACCTGTATCTGCACAGTAAACAATATATTTCGTATCTGATTCTGTTATAAATTTCTAACAAAATATGTTGTTTTTATGATAAAATTGTAACAAAATTTGATAGTTTTTTGTTTCGAGTAGTGTAATTTTTGATAGAAATTTAGATATTTTAACAACATCCTGCACCATATTTCTAACAAATTTTGTTATAAAAAAATTGTATAACATAATAACATATGATGATATAATTTTGATATGACCTTCTAGTCGGGTCAAATTCAACCGAAACGCTGCTATCTACCACACCACCCGGTAGTTAAGCAAGCCAGCACTACAACCAAGGTTCGTGTTGTGTTCAATGCTTCAAGCGAAACCTCGACTAGGGTGACGTTGAATGATGCACTGCTAGTGGGACCCATCATTCAAGACGATCTACGATCGATCATCATGCGGAGCCGGACAAAACAGGTGATGCTTGTGGCGGACGTCGAAAAAATGTTTCGACAAGTCCTGGTTTGTGAGGAAGACAGACCCTTGCAATCCATTTTGTGGCGATCATCACCGGAGGAGGAAATCAGCGCGTTTCAGCTGAATACTGTCACGTACGGCACGAAACCAGCACCCTTTTTGGCTACAAGGGTTTTGAAGCAGCTCTCAGACGACGAAGAAGAAGGGTTTCCGCTCGCTGCCCAGGCAGTACGGGAGGACACGTACATGGATGACGTGATAACTGGCACAAACGAGGTGGACGAAGCGGTGGAGTTGAGGAGACAGTTGCAAGGTCTAATGGCGGTTGGAGGATTCAAGCTCCGGAAGTGGGCGTCCAATCTTCTGCAGGCGCTGCATGGAGTTTCAGATGTAGATTTAGCAATACACGGAGATTTGTCTTGATCCAGATCCATCGGTAAATACGCTCGGTCTAACTTGGATGGCGGGTACTGATACTCTACGATTCCAATTCAACGTTCCACCGTTAGATGAAGCAGAAACTCTGACCAAGCGCAAGGTTCTGTCTATTATCGCGACCCTTTTCGATCCGCTAGGACTCATCGGTGCTGCCATTACGGCATATAAGGTGTTTATGCAGATGTTGTGGACTCTGAAGAACGAAGATGAAGAACGCTTAAATTAGGATCAGCAGCTTCCCAAAACGGTGGGTGAGACGTGGAGATCGTTTCATCAACAACTTCCAATACTTAAACAGATCCGGATCAGCCGATGCGTCATTATCCCGGAGGCAACACGGATAGAACTCCATTGTTTTTCGGACGCCTCGGAGAAGGCATATGGAGGTTGTATCTACGTTCGAAGTGAGGATTCTCATGGCACGGTGGTAGTACACCTGTTCGCGCCAAAATCGAAGGTAGCACCGTTGAAGAGTCAGACAATCCCGAGGTTAGAGCTGTGTGGTGCACTATTGACTGCGGAGATGTATGACAAGGTGAAGAAAGCCATCAGACTTCCATTGCCTGTACATTTCTGGACGGATTCTACGTGTGTGCAGCGGTGGATAGCGGCTACACCATCTACATGGAGCACGTATGTTGGAAATAGATGCGCGAAAATTCAACGGTTGACGGAAGGTTTCCAGTGGCGTCATGTTCCGGGAGTTCATAATCCTGCGGATTTGATCTCCAGAGGAATCACACCAGAAAACATAGCTGAGAATAGTTTCTGGTGGCATGGCCCTGGTTGGCTGTTAGAAGGACAAGAAAAATGGCCTCAGCCACCAGCGCTTCAGAAAGCAGAAGAGGTCGACGTAGAGAAACGCCGTACCGTAACGGCAGCCATGACAACAAGCGAAGGTACATTCATCGATGAGTACGTTGCCAAGCTTTCGAACTATTCTAAATTGATTCGGAGTACTGCTGTATGGCAACGTTTGATCAAGTTGCTCGGAAGGAGCATCGGAAAGGTGGATTTTTCACCACGGAGGAGCTCAGTAAAGCCGAACACACCATCGTTCGGCTAGTCCAGAAAGTTACGCTGTCCGATAAATGGAAGGCTTTATTGGAAGGGATTCCAGTTTCACGGAAGTCGCAGTTACGATGGTTCCACCCGTACATGTCGCAGGAGGGAATGATTCGCCTCGGCGGACGCTTACGACATTCATCAGAGTCGGAGGACTTCAAACATCCTATTGTACTACCGAAGGGTCATCATCTGACTCGATTACTGTTTGAGGACTATCATAAACGATTGCTCCATGCAGGACCGCAGTTGCTACTGTGTACTGTTCAGTTAAAATTCTGGCCATTAGGAGGAAGGAGTATCGCACGGCAGGTGGTTCATCGCTGCTACAAGTGTTTCCGAGCAAAGCCGTCTCCAGTGAAGCAGTTCATGGGTGAATTGCCAGCAGAAAGAGTAACATTTCGCGAACGGGAATAGATGTCTTGATCCTGTGTATGTTAGGCCAGGTCCCAGACGAACCGCTGTGAAGGCGTATGGTGCCATTTTTGTGTGTATGGCGACCTTGAGTTGGTCGGTTGGACTTACCTCGGCTCATTTCCTGGTCGGAGCGTCCCTGCAAGCATTACCAGAGGTCGATGTGAAGACAATCCCTATGAACCGGCTCGCCCAAATTCAGATTGTTCAGAGGAGGCTTCAAGATTTTTGGAACCGGTGGCGACGAGAGTACCTGTCTCAACTCCAAGGACGAACTAAACGTTGGCGACCACCGGTGAAAATCGAAGTTGGTAAGATGGTAGTTATCTGCGATGATAATCTGCCACCCATGCACTGGAAGCGTGGCAGAATCGAGAAGATCCATCTCGGGTCAGATAGCATTGTTCGCGTGATAACCTTGCGAACTGCCACGGGAAATTTTACGCGACCGGTAGAAAAAATGTGTCTTCTACCAGAGTCAGCAGAGGAACAGGAATCTATTTAAATCGTCAACATTAAATTACACCAATACCTTCCTTTCCCAGTCCTATCCCAGCCGAAGAGGAGCTTATTTTCTATTTCAGAAATTCAAGGAATTTCAGGGTGGGTGAGAATGTTTGGGCTCGCCCCGCCTGTGTACACCAGTGGTTTTGCTGCTATCTCTAGCAGCAGCTAGATTACGTAAGGCATTGCAATCTGCAGTGGATCTATCGCCCGACGAGCAATGGATGTCTACCAGCTAAGGGTATGCGATAACACACTTTTTCCTAACGAAACGAAACGAAACGAAATTTAAAATGTCTATGTTGATTCGGATCGAAACGAAACGAAATATGGATTTACTTTCGAAACATCGAAACGAAACGAAATCAAGGTTCATTTGATTCGAAATTTTTCGAAACGAAACGAAATTTCAATTATTTTTCCGCGGAATTTTGATTAAATTGGATTTACATTATGTATGCAATTCGGACTTCACTATTTCGAAGTCAACTAACTGTTTTACGACCAAAATAATTATAATAACAGAAGAGGCAGTCTGTGATAAATCGCCGCATTCTTGCCGCCGCATATACCACTATGGCGATAAGGCAATAACCAAGCATTTATGCCGCTTTCATACCAGAAAGTATAAAAAATATATAGAAACTGTGGGATTTTTCATATACGGATTCAAATTTCGTTTAAAACCTTAGTTCACTTCTGAGCCTCTTGAAAAGAGACTTCCGAGCCTCTTGAAAGGAGGGTTCCGAGCCTCTTGAAAGGAGGATTCCGAGCCTCTTGAAAGGAGGCTTCCGAGCCTCTTGAAAGGAGGCTTCCGAGCCTCTTGAAAGGAGGCTTCCGAGCCTCTTGAAAGGAGGCTTCCGAGCCTCTTGAAAGGAGGCTTCTGAGCCCCTTGAAAGCAGGCTCCTGAGCCTCTGAAAAGGATGCTTCCGAGCATCTTGTAAGAAGGCTTCTTAGTATCTTAGAATGAGGCTTCCGCGCCACTTGAAATGAGGCTTCTGAGCCGCTGGAAAGGATGCTTCCGAGCCTCTTGAAAAGAGGCTTCCGGGCCTCTTGAAAGGAGGCTTCCGGGCCTCTTGAAAGGAGGCTTCCGGGCCTCTTGAAAGGAGGCTTCCGGGCCTCTTGAAAGGAGGCTTCCGGGCGTCTTGAAAGAAGGCTTCCGGGCGTCTTGAAAGAAGGCTTCCGGGCCTCTTGAAAGGAGGCTTCCGAGCCTCTTGAAAGGAGGCTTCCGGGCCTCTTGAAAGGAGGCTTCCGAGCCTCTTGAAAGGAGGCTTCCGAGCCTCTTGGAAGGAGGCTTCCGAGCCTCTTGGAAGGAGGCTTCCGAGCCTCTTGAATGGAGGCTTTTCAATAGGCCTCTAGAAATGAGGCTTCCAACCTTCTTGAGAGTAGGCTTCCGAGCCTTTTGAAATGAGGCTGTCGAGCCTGTTTAAAAAGCCCTTCCAAGCCTCTTGAAAAGATCCGAGGCTTTTAAAAGAAGCAGAAATAAAAGGAAATTTCCAGAAAAACAGCTTGGCTTCCGGGCCTCTTGAAAGAAGGTTTTTGAACATCTTTTAATAATGTTTCCGGGTCACTTGAAAGGTGGCTTCCGAACTACTTGGAAGGCCTCCGAGAAGCGCAGAAGGATGCTTCCAATTCTCTTGCAACGAAGCAACTGAGCTTTTCGGAAAGAAGTCTTCATGTCTTTCAAATGGAGGCTTTCGAATCTGTAGACTCTAGATTTTAGTTAAGAATCATATTCTTAACATATTATTCTACATTCAGTTTTGACCTGGTAGATCGCATAGAAGATTTTTTAAATTTGTTCATTCGAGGTTTTGACCTTTTGATCTTTTGTCCCACATCTCTTCATCCGTTGTACTGGTTGTGGAGGACAGGATTCCATAGGCCATGATTTACTGATCACCATGCATAGGATAAAGGAGGTATTTTGGACCACCAGTTCGACGGCTCATATTTTGGACCACTGAGTATTATGTACAAAAAAGTTTAGAAATGAAAAAAATACAAAACTTTATTAATAAGTTTGGATTAAAATTGTAATGAATTATTGACAGTGGCTGATTTTCTACCCGCCGCTTCCACATCCAGGCGCTATCGTATATGCGCAAATAGCCAGCATGAGTTAACCGCCAGAAATTTGTATGGCGAAAGATATCTAACGCGGCCCAAGCAGCACAAATTGTTTCACTACTGAATATTTCACTTTGTTGCAACTATTCGGAAAGAAACAATCTTTGCATATGTGCCATCAAATATAACTCTCTTGCAATCTAAAAAGCGCAAGAGGTGGAGCCTATGGAAACATCCTTCGATTGCAGTAAAATTGCAATAATGATGCAAAATACTATAGCAAAAAAAAATAAAATAAAAATATAAAACTGGATTCGACTTATGGATCTTGTGATTGATAGTCCTTCACTGTACCACAGCACCATTCAACACTTCGAAGGGACTGCATGTTGACTCACCATAAAAACCATACGATTATGAAGTTTTGTACTCGGGTTTCCTGTTACTTGATTGCACCATCACAGGAAAAAAGTGTGAGTTGTCAAAACGTTGAACGATGCTAAATTAAACATGAAGACACATTAAACTTATCTGCAACTTAATTTAAACAAACAATTCAATTTTCAAAGACGCATTAGAGTTACATGGTGAAAAATATGCAACTTAATGATTTTGTTTCGTATTTGCAACATGAAGTGCAGTATTCTTTGTTTGTTTGTTTCCAAATGACAAACACGTACTGCATTGCAATTTTAATGAAACATTGATCACAATTCGAACGTTTTTGACATCTTGATGCAACTTTTTCGTGCTTTGATGTTTTTCCAATGCCTTTAATTAAACTGAATAGAAACAAGGTGCTTTTATGAAGATGTTGCGTGTGCTACTTGGGGGGTTTTCTCAAAATTAGGAACTTTTCATGAAAAACTATTTGGTACCAGTTATGAAGGATGGTGTCCGCTACTACGCCTACCAAATATTTTTCGATTAAGGTGCTTAATTTTGAGAAATCGAACCTTAGATGCCTTTCGCCATACTGATTTCAGAAAGTTAACTCCTAGTGTGCTGCTGTAAGCACGCTCAAAGCAGGCGATTCATTCATCCGTCATCAAGAATTTCGTCCGAGGTATCCCCTGGGCCCGGCGAAAGTACCCTCAGGGGTACATGTACCCCAAGTTGACAACCGTTGTTATAAAAGACCGAGGAATGCTCTGCATCTCCGTGAGCACTACGGGAAAGGAATCGTTGGCTAGTAGAGAAGGAAATTCATGTGAAGCCTCTGGGTAAGCGACTGAGTATTTATTGTAAACAAAGTTATTTGAAAACAAGAAGACGCAAACTGTGTTTGAAATCAATCCAACACAATTCAATGTTATTATTATTTATTTATTCAGACTAAGGCCGAAGTGGCCTGTGCGGTATATAAGAGTCTCCTCCATTCGGCTCGGTCCATGGCTACACGTCGCCAACCACGCAGTCTACGGAGGGTCCGCAAGTCATCTTCCACCTGATCGATCCACCTTGCCCGCTGCGCACCTCGCCTTCTTGTGCCCGTCGGATCGTTGTCGAAAACCATTTTCACCGGGTTACTGTCCGACATTCTGGCTACGTGCCCGGCCCATCGCAGTCGTCCGATTTTCGCGGTGTGAACGATGGATGGTTCTCCCAACAGCTGATACAATTCGTGGTTCATTCGCCTCCTCCACGTACCGTCCGCCATCTGCACCCCACCAGAGATGGTACGCAGCACTTTCCTTTCGAAAACTCCGAGTGCGCGTTGGTCCTCCACCAGCATCGTCCAGGTCTCGTGTCCGTAGAGGACTACCGGTCTAATGAGCGTTTTGTAGATTGTCAGTTTGGTACGGCGGCGAACTCTATTCGATCGTAGCGTCTTGCGGAGTCCAAAGTACGTACGATTTCCAGCCACTATGCGTCTCCGAATTTCCCTGCTGGTGTCATTTTCGGCAGTCACCAGTGAGCCCAAGTACACAAATTCTTCTACCACCTCGATTTCGTCACCACCGATGCAAACTCGCGGTGGGTGGCTCACATTGTCTTCTCTTGAACCTCTTCCTATCATGTACTTCGTCTTCGACGTGTTGATGACTAGTCCGATCCGCTTAGCTTCCCTCTTCAGTCTGATGTAGGCTTCCTCCATCTTCTCAAAGTTACGTGCCATAATATCTATGTCGTCGGCGAAACCAAATAGCTGGACGGACTTATTGAAAATTGTACCACTCGTGTTAATCCCTGCTCTTCGTATTACACCTTCCAAAGCGATGTTGAATAGCAAACACGAAAGACCATCACCTTGCCGTAACCCTCTGCGGGTTTCGAAGGGACTCGAGAATGCCCCTGAAACTCGAACTACGCACATCACCCGATCCATCGTCGCTTTGATCAACCGTGTCAGTTTATCTGGAAAACCGTGTTCGTGCATTAGCTGCCATAGCTGGTCCCGATCGATTGTATCATATGCGGCTTTGAAGTCGATGAATAGATGATGTGTGGGCACGTTGTATTCGCGGCATTTCTGCAGTACTTGGCGAATGGCGAACACCTGGTCCGTGGTGGGGCGTTCGCCCATAAAACCCGCCTGGTACTGCCCCACGAACTCCCTTGCAGTTGGTGCTAGTCGACGGCATAAAATTTGGGAGAGTACCTTGTAGGCGGCGTTCAGCAATGTCATTGCGCGGTAGTTGCTACAATCCAGCTTATCGCCCTTTTGTAGATGGGACACACGACACCTCCCATCCACTCCTGCGACAAAACTTCCTCCTCCCAAATCTTGGTAATGGCCCAGTGCAGCGCTCTAGCCAGTGCCTCACCACCGTGTTTAAATAGCTCTCCTGGTAGTTGGTCAACCCCAGGGGCTTTGTTGTTCTTCAACCGGCCAATCTCCTCCTGGATTTCCTGGAGATCCGGAGCCAGGAAGATTATGTCCTGCGCGCGTTCTCCCAGGTCCATCACCATACCGCCATCTTCGTCTGCCACATCGCCATTCAGGTGTTCTTCGTAGTGCTGCCGCCACCTTTGGATCACCTCACGCTCGTTCGTAAGAAGGTTTCCGTTTATGTCCTTACATATCAGGCTGTGGCACGTGGCCCTTACGTGAACGGTTTAACTTCTCATAGAACTTTCGTGTGTTATTAGCGCGGTACAGTTGCTCCGTTTCTTCACGGTCTCGATCTTCCTGCTGGCGCTTTTTCCTCCGGAAAATCGAGTTTTGTCCGTTCCGCGCCTGTTTATATCGTGCCTCGTTCGCCCTCGTGCGGTGTTGCAGCAATCTCGCCCATGCTGCATTCTTCTCTTCTACTAACTGCTCACATTCGCCGTCATACCAGTCGTTTCTCTGATCCGGGGACACCGTGCCAAGTGCAGCGGTTGCGGTGCTACCAATGGCGGATCGAATATCTCTCCAGCCATCTTCAAGAGACGCTGCGCCTAGCTGCTCTTCCGTTGGGAGTGCCACTTCCAGCTGCTGCGCGTATTCTTGAGCTAGTCTACCGTCTCGTAGCCGCCCGATATTAAGCCGCGGCGTCCGACTTCGACGCGTGTTGTACACCGTCGAGAGTTTTGAGCGCAGGCATACTGCAACGAGGTAGTGGTCGGATTCAATATTCGCACTGCGGTAAGTGCGGACGTTCGTGATGTCGGAGAAGAATTTACCGTCGATTAGAAAGTGGTCGATTTGGTTTTCCGTTTCTTGGTTAGGTGATTTCCATGTGGCCTTGTGGATATTTTTGCGGGGAAAGAAGGTGCTTCGGACTACCATTCCGCGGGAGGCTGCGAAGTTTATGCATCGTTGGCCGTTGTCATTCGATACGGTGTGCAGACTATCCGGTCCGATGACCGGTCCATACATTTCCTCCCTTCCTACCTGTGCGTTCATGTCACCGATGACGATTTTAACGTCCCGCAGTGGGCATCCATCGTATGTCTGCTCCAGCTGTGCGTAGAACGCTTCTTTCTCGTCGTCAGGTCTCCCTTCGTGTGGGCAGTGCACGTTGATGATGCTATAGTTGAAGAAACGGCCTTTAATCCTCAGCTTGCACATCCTTGCGTTGATTGGCTGCCACCCAATCACGCGTTGGCGCATCTTACCCAGCACTATGAAGCCGGTTCCCAGCTCGTTGGTGGTGCCACAGCTTTGGTAGAAGGTAGCCGCTCGATGCCCGCTTTTCCACACTTTCTGTCCTGTCCAGCAAATCTCCTGCAGCGCCACGACGTCGAAGTTGCGGGGATGTAATTCATCGTAGATCATCCTGTCGCAACCTGCGAAACCTAGCGACTTGCAATTCCATGTTCCAAGCTTCCAATCGTGATCCTGTATTCGTCGCCTAGGTCTTTGCCGATTATATCGAGTCGCATTATCTCTTATATTGCTCGTAATGATTGGTTTTCTAGGCGGCTTATTGGGCCTGCGCAAACCTCCTGTCTCGTCGGAGGGCCGTCGTGTCAGGGCTGTTTAGCGTCCCACCTAACACCAGGACTTGGGCTTGTGCGCTTTGAGCGGCACACGGTCGCTTTGGTGGGGCCTACTTGCGGATACATGCAGCTAACACAATTCAATGTGCTTCGTTTAATAAGCTTCTACAATACGATCGATTTCGCACTAAATAATTCTGTGCTCTTTGATGCAGACATTAGTTTTATCACTTCGCGTTCTTTCACACTAGCTGGCGTGATCTACAAGATCGATTGTACACTGGTTAAACAAATTTCTGCTACGCGAGGTAGATTTTTTTTCACTTCGCGTTCTCCCGGACTAGCTGCCGTCCCATGATCGCAACACGATCGATTCCGCATTATTATTGTACAAATAGTAAAAAATATCACAAAATATAAATTTGAAACTTGGAAACACTGAAGACGTTTTATAGAAGCAAACTACATACGTATTTGTCGACTAAGAATGGGGTTATGTAGTAAGCGTTAATAGAATAAACTGTATACAGTATAACCTAAAGTTTAAAAAACAACTTAACGATTTTGTTCAGCGGCGCAGCCAAAATTTTTGATAAAATAAAGAATGGTTTCAGGGTTGGGAAAAATCAAATTTTCGAGAAATCGAGGATGATCAAAACTCACCCTTTTAAATTATCAAGTAATTAAAACTCGCCAGCGATTAAGAATCGTTTGAATATCGTATCTTTATATGAAGCATTTACCGTTACATTTTGAACTCTTTTTCCTCACTAGCATGAAGCTATAACGCCAAATAAAAGATATAACGGGACTGTTAACAATTAGCTATTATTAGTGAAGCTTAATTATTGAATGAAAATTCTGTGTTTATTATCGTTTGAGTACAAAATTTGAGAAGTTGTCGCCGGTGATAACTTGCCTACTGTTTTCACGTGAGAAGTTTTCACATGAAAATTGCAATCATGATCGTCTGATAATGATTAAGCACAACACTGATGGTTTAAGTTTAAATTTGTTTCGAAATTCCGCGGAATTCCGTTAAATTTCGTTAGAAGCTAGTTTTTGCTATCGAAATTTTTGTAATTTTACAAAACGAAACGAAACCAAGAAATGCGATTTCGCCATGCTAAAATTCCGCGAATTTCCGCGGAATTTCGTTTCGAACCACCTGAAACGAAATTTTTCGAAATACTGCATATGCTTACTACCAGCGATAGCACTATAGCAGATCGTCTATAATGCGGCATGGATTGATCGAAGGGAGAACAATGCTGTACGCTGTTGGGACGATCGTTGCTGCTGTGCCATTATTCCTATGCCGAGGGAGGAAGGTTGTATTGCTCTGTTGAAGATATCAGTAACCAGCAAAATTGAAACGGTCGGTTGATTTGATTACCTCCAAATTGAAATATTTATGTAGCAGTTAAGTTTATGTTCAACATAGTGTTTTAATGAGAAACTGTCGGTGTTCGAAGTAATTTTACTTAGAAAGAACTTTGCCCAAGGATACGGGTGATTTAAGGAGTGAACGCTGGTTTAAAGATAGTGTTCCCCGCGAATACTGCTCGGGTGGGCATTCCTGCCCCACTGTCAAGCCTGTCAACCTGTTACCGCCCAGTCAGCCTGCTAGCCTATAGTTGCTATCGCCATCGCGATTCTCGCCGTGATATCAGCCCTGCCACTGCCGCCCTCAATAGCGTGTCATCTCCAACCTGTCAAGCTACCTTATTGGACCCCTCCCCCTTCATCAAAGGCTAGCGTTTCCATGAGAAGCACCACCACCCGGTCCGTCAATTAGGCCGAATTACTTGCCGGTCCTGTCAGGGACTACCCTACGGCTCCAGCCGTACCAATTCACGACCTTGCCATGTAGCATACGAGTGAGTAATATAAGTTCCAAAAACTAACCCACAATTCCGTTGCTAACCAGATTCGAACGCCTTCCCGCTTCCTCAAAACGACCCTGGGACTCGAGGACCAAAAGGAGGCCTTTCGCGCCCACCCCGTTGGCTGCCGTAGGTTAGACCAGTGGCCTGGGGTTTTAATCGGATTCCCCTTCTGGGTTCCGGACAGAAATCCTCGAGGGCTAAAAGAGCCGTACCAGTAGAGTATAACAGGTTTCATCCCACGAAACCAGTACGTTAGACAGGTGCTTTCCCTACTACTTTCCCTTTAACATGATTGTAGCTTGTAAATTTAATTTTTGGTGTCTTCTTGAAGTTCCTTCCGTAAAGTGCACATGTCTCCCGAACAAATATGTATGGGAAAATTAAATTTGGCTAAACTTGTTTGGGAAAGATTCGAAAAGATCTGGTATTTTGCATTAAAATCTATGTTTTTATCTACTTTTCGGTGGTCAGTGTGGTGAATTGCGCATAGCTGCGCCAAAGCGGGAAATCTACTGGTGCAATGTTAGAATAAGGACGCTGTCTTTGTTCTAGATCCTAGGACTAAGGCTTGCGGAAGCCGTTGGATAACATAAAGTATGTCGGATAACCATTTTAACCTCAAAATAAATTCAACGTTTCAAAATTACTCTGTGGTGAAGTTTTAAACGCAATCTCAGGTTTTGTTCGGGATTTGTATGAGGGCCAGCCACTGTGCATCGGCGGGAATGAAATTTCCGGCAGGAATTCCGCCGATGCCGATGGTGGGACTGCGGTCTGTTCTTCACGGCATCTCGAACGAAATAGCGCTCGCTCGCGGAAAAGCTTATTTCTTGTAATCAATAAAGTTGACCTTGTAGCCACGCCCCTTTGGTGAGTGTTACGGTTACACAATATTTGCACTCATACCGATCGACAAAGAGGCGGGACTAATGGACCTTCTTTATTGATTATAAGAAAACTTTCCTCGCTTCCGCCTGTTTTCTATATCTGCTGCTAGCTTCTTCTCCTTTTGCTACTTACGACTAGCCATTTCGCAAGAAGATAACGCATCTGATCGCAATAACCCAAGTATCACAAAAAAGAAAATGTTTTCAGGTGATAGTAAAATGAGCTTTTAGGGGAACAATTTAACACTTCTCATACGGAACCGAGACCCGTCTGAGCGCTGATATAGCAAATCTGCACCTGCAGGGCGTAAAATGTTGGCTTTAGGGGAGTTGATAGTAACCATCAGTGCCCAATTGAGCCTTATGTGGGCGCAAGCAGTGCGAGTCCGCACCTGCGGAGCGCAAAATGTTGGCTTTAGGGGAGTTGATAGTAACCAATTGAGTCTCAGACCGCATCGTGCTTTCGTGCTGTGCGGTTCTTTCTCTCTTTGCGGAAGGAAGTTTTTAATACTACCCGAAGCTATTTTAATTTCAACGGTGCTTCTTAGCGCTATTTGTACCCACTGATCCCGTTACGTTCTTTGCAAGGACCCGTGCCTTCGTTTTACGTTGGACCCGTTTGCGGAAGTAAAATTCCGACAAGCGGTGGTAATCCTGCAGGGACACCGTTCTGGGAAAAAACCTCTTAGAAGGTCACGTCTCCACGCTCAGCAATGAGTATTAACAAAAACAAGAGGAAGGGGAGTCTCTGAATTCTCCACTTCCTTCAAAGAAACAAGGTTTCAAGACCGTCCTGCCCAAGCGCGGAAAAAATAGAAGGAAGCTGGAGACTTCAGATATTCCTTCTAAATCTAATGTTGACATTGTTTCTTCTCCTATCGAACTGAGCAATCAGTTCGATTTGATTAATGATGAAATTGAGCAAATCGAATCTACCTTTAGCCCAGGTGATTCGATTCATGCGAAGAAACAAAGGATTCCGCCAATTGTGGTATCTGTTGCCGAGTTTTCTGGCTTTCGGAATGAAATCTTGAGTAACCTTGAGGGGATCAAGGTTTCATTTCAGATTGCTAGGAAGGGTGACTGCCGCGTTTTGCCGGGATCCTTTGACGATCGCAAACGTCTTCTTCAGTATTTAAATGAGAAGCGCCATAAATTCTTCGCATACGACGACAAAACTGAGCGATTGTTCAAAGTCGTCTTGAAAGGTCTCCCCAGTGATGACAAATCACTGGATGAGATTAAAATTGAAATTTCTCAATTACTTGGATTTTCACCAGTCCAAGTAATTAAGATGAAAAAGAAATCCCATTCTGGTACTTCTCAGAGGGGCATTTCTCAAGAATTTTATTTAGTTCATTTTAACAAAAGTGAACTAAATAATATGAAAAGTTTGGAAAAGGCCTGTATTATGTCTCATGTCCGTGTTACATGGGAACATTTCCGCAAGCCTGGGGGAAATTTCCAAAACCCCACCCAGTGCCGTAAGTGCCAAAAGTGGGATCATGGAACCAAACATTGTCACATGGATGCTAAATGCATGATTTGTGGTGGAACCTGTCACGCCAAGGACGCATGTCCTGTGAGAGAAGATTCCAATAAATTTAAGTGCGCAAACTGTGGGGCAATCATAAATCCAATTTCTGGGAATGCCCTTCACGCAAAAGTTTTGAATTCCCGTGCAAAACTGATGACGGGAAATTCCAATCGGTTCCCAGATTCGGCGGGTAGAAATTTTTCAAACGGTCAAATTTCGAAACCGGTTACCGGTCGAGCGATTCATACCCACCACAATTCACAAACAAATTTTGCCGCTCGTCAACGGGTAGCAAGCACTCCACTAAATTCCCACTTTTCGCATGTACCTACGTTTGCAAACATCGCTGCTGGTAGACAAAATTTCTCTTCTCAAACTGAGGTTTATACCCATGTCCCAACGGAAAATAACGGTCATGTTGCCGATTCAGGTAGCATGACTGCTTCCGATTTTGATTTTTTAACTGAACAATTGCATCACATGATTGATGCAATGTTCAAAGCAAATACCATTCCTGAAGCTGTTCAGGTTGGTATAAAGTACACACAAAAAATTGTTATCGGACTCCGTTTCAATGGATCCAAATAATTGTGTGAAAGTTCTAAATTGGAATGTCCGCTCTCTAAAGGGTAAGGAAGATGAATTATTCAACTTCCTTTCAGTTCATAATGTGCATATTGCCATTATAACTGAAACGTATTTAAAACCAGGACTCTCCATTAAAAGAGATCCAAACTATTTTATCTACAGAAATGATCGTCTTGACAGCGCCTGTGGTGGGGTCGCCATTGTCATCAATAGACGTATCAAACATAAATTATTTTCTTCGTTTGAAACCAAAGTTTTTGAAACCTTGGGAGTTTCTGTTGAAACAAATTTTGGACAATTTTCCTTCATTGCAGCCTACTTCCATTTTCAATGCAATGGGCAGCAAAAGAATTTGTTGAAAGCTGATCTTCAAATTCTGACTCGCAACAAATCAAAATTCTTCGTAATTGGTGACTTCAATGCCAAACACCGTTCATGGAATAATGCTCAAAGCAATTCCAATGGTAAAATTTTATTTGAAGATTGTTCTGCGGGATATTATACTATTCAATATCCCAACTTGAGCACCAACTTGTTTTTCTTCCAGTAGAAATCCTTCTACAATTGATTTAGTTTTAACGGATTCAAGTCAGCTGTGTGGCCAATTGGTAACTCATGCTGACTTTGACTCTGATCACCTTCCTGTGACATTTGAAATCTCACAAGAAGCCATTTATAATCCAATCAGCTCTACTTTCAATTATCATAGAGCTGATTGGGATTTATGTAGAACGTATATCGATAGGAATTTTGATGTTAATATTCCTTTGGATACCAAAAGTGATATCGACAATGCGCTCGTATATTTGACAAATTTAATTGTCGAAGCCAGAGGCATTGCAATTCCGAAATGTGAAGTTAAATTCAACTCCATTATTATTGACGACGATCTTCAGCTACTGATCCGTCTTAAAAATGTGAGAAGAAGGTAATACCAAAGAACTCGCGATCCCGCGTTGAAAGTTATTTGGCGAGATTTGCAAAATGAAATTAAAAAACGTTTCGCTATTCTGAGAAATACCAACTTTGAGAATAATGTCTCGAAGTTGGATCCCAGTTCGAAACCCTTTTGGAAATTAACGAAAATTCTTAAAAAACCTCAAAAGCCAATTCCAGCGCTTAAAGAGGGAAATAAAATTTTATTAACAAATGGCGAAAAGGCTCAAAAACTTGCTCAGCAGTTCGAGAGTGCCCATAATTTTAGCCTAGGTCTCACTAGTCCAATTGAGAATCAGGTTACACGAAGCTTCGAAGACATTCTCAATCAAGAGAATGTTTTTGACCCTTCGTTGGGAACTAATTTGGATGAAGTGAGATCTATTACTAGAAAATTTAAAAATATGAAAGCCCCGGGTGATGATGGTATTTTCTACATACTTATCAAAAAACTTCCTGAGAGCTCTTTATCCTTTTTGGTTAATTTATTTAACAAATGTTTTCAATTGGCATACTTTCCAGATAAAAGGAAAAACGCCAAAGTTGTTCCAATTTTGAAGCCGGACAAAAATCCAGCTGAGGCTTCTAGTTATCGCCCAATCAGTTTGCTTTCTTCAATAAGCAAACTGTTTGAAAAGATTATTTTAAATAGAATGATGGTTCATATTAATGACAATTCTATTTTTGCTGATGAGCAATTTGGTTTTCGCCATGGGCATTCAACCACTCATCAGTTATTAAGAGTTACGAACTTAATTCGGCTCAACAAATCTGAAGGATATTCGACTGGAGTTGCTCTTCTTGATATAGAGAAAGCATTTGACAGTGTTTGGCATGAAGGTTTGATTGTAAAATTGATGAATTTTAATTTTCCTCTGTACATCATTAAACTGATCCAAAATTATTTATCAGATCGCTCACTACTGCAGGTAAACTATCAGAATACTAAATCTGATAGATTACCTGTAAGGGCTAGTGTCCCCAAGGCAGCATACTGGGGCCCATATTGTATAACATTTTTACTTCTGACTTACCTGATTTACCACCAGGGTGTCAAAAATCTTTGTTTGCAGATGACACGGGCCTTTCAGCCAAAGGGCGAAGCCTTCGTGTCATTTGTAGTAGATTGCAAAAAAGTTTGGATATTTTCTCCACTTACTTGCAAAAATGGAAAATTTCCTGAATGCTTCCAAAACTCAGCTTATAATTTTCCCACATAAGCCGATAGCTTCTTATTTGAAACCTTCTAGCAGACATATTGTCACTATGAATGGGGTTCCTAAATATTTAGGACTTCTGCTAGATCAAAAATTAACTTTTAAAAATCACATTGAAGGCCTTCAAGCCAAATGTAACAAATATATTAAGTGCCTATATCCACTTATAAACAGAAAATCAAAACTTTGTCTTAAGAACAAACTTTTGATTTACAAACAAATTTTTAGACCTGCCATGTTGTATGCTGTGCCAATATGGACTAGTTGCTGCAATACCAGAAAGAAGGCACTTCAGAGGATTCAAAATAAAATTTTGAAAATGATTCTGAAGTTGCCTCCGTGGTTGTAACAAATGTCCAACAAAATAATTTCCAATTTTAGACAAAAATCGTTGCAATCTTCTATTGCAACGATTAACTCCTTGTACACTTAGTATAAAATAGGTTAAGTTTAGTTTAAGTTGAAAGCATTGTACTTCCTACATGGTTCAATTAAACCAGAGGAAAATTCCTAACTGCCAGAGGCAATTGAAATGTATTGATAATAACTAAAAGCGTAACATAGCAAATAAGGATGATAGTGTTAAAAAAACACGGAACACCTAGTCTAAGAGATGAATGCATGTATTAGATAATTAGCAAATAAAATTAGTTAAAAAAAAAAAAAAAACCAATTGAGTTTTATGAGGGCGCAAGCAGTGCGAGTCCGCACCTGCGGGAGCGCAAAATGTTGGCTTTGGGGGAGTTGATAGTAACCAATTGAGTCTTATGAGGGCGCAATCAGTGCGAGTCTGCACCTGCGGGAGCATTTTAAGACACTGTGAAAGTGAGCGGCCGTATCGCACACTATTTGTTGTACACACATACATGCTCACATCCACGCAAATTGCTCAAATAGACAAGAAAAAAAATTTGCATTTGAAAAAAGCTTCTTGGTGGTAGACTAAGCTTGAATAAGCAGGACGGTAGGGCTGGATCGCTTCAAAACGTTCAACAAATCAACACGCGACCAGGAGAACGCTTTGTTAGTATCCAATAAAATTAAACCAGAAGCTCCACCCAGACAATGAAAACATTTACTAAGGGGCGGGATTCCGGCAATGGACGAGGAGAAAGTCATGCCTCATGAAACCATTTGATGTTAACACAAACATCAAAATTGATGAGCAAAGTGTTGATAGAGAGACAATTTCCTTTTAGATCCCCAATAGTGCGTATGTGCTTTTAAGCGTTTAGAGAGTTTTAATCTACTGAGTGGAAAATAAGTGAGAAATAATTTTAAAATTTGTGCATGGATTCAAAGCATTTGTGCAAAATCATGATTCTGCACACATTTTGTGAACTACCCTGCTCAATTAAATCGAGATTGAAACTCTGCGTATTTGATTGTACTTGGTTGCTTACCGAACACAAATGTTCTGATTTAAGAAAATCTCTCTCAATTTCGATTGCGATATTGCAAACGATTGCGATTTAAGCCAACTTGATTTTGTCCGAGATCTCAGCAAGCGTGGCCTTTTAGTTGGTAAGTTGCGAAAATCAACATTATTAGTTGAAATTTGATCGATTTTGCCGAAGAAGGAAAAAAATATAGTTTAGTATTCTTCAAGCACTTCTACGATATTTCAAAGTCAAGTTATTATTATGCATTGCTTGCACGATGGTATTCTTATGCACAGGAAAGTCGAACAAATTTTAGTCTGAACTGATAAATTGGGAATAGTCATGGTAATGATGGTCTTGCATTGGAGGACTAAGAGCTTCTGAAACTTTTTTTTTTTTCAAAAAATTAAACATCTTTATTTTTCTTTGACTTTTAAAAGATTTATCAGGAATCAAGATTTCAATTCGAAGCATGTACTAAGTCAAAATACGTAAATCCTCGATTTGATTGAAACCTGTTTTGCATGTGAGATTGTGAGAAAATTTTCAAAATTTCTTTCGAAATTCTACACATCTTTCCAAATTGAACTGTTGTTAAATTATTTTGTGGAATTGCCATTGCATTTCAAAGAATCATGACATACATTCTTTTATGATCTGTTCACAGCTTTACGAATTTTTGAAAATTATTAATTCATCAATGGTTTCCATCAATTATCCCTAGCTTTCTATAAATTTTTATTAACTTTCAGAAAACATCCCAAGTTTCTATATTAATCGGTATGAATTGCTCGGCAAACTTATGAATCATTATTAAACCATAAATATTTCAGGGTTTTCAATTCTTCTTAGTCCTCAAAGCTTCTAAGAATACATAAGTCTATATGATATTTGCAGATGTCAATATAGCCTTCTCAGACTTATAGAAAACTTCTCCTCATATGCTTTCAACCACACATCCTGAAGTTCTACAATTACTATGCATTATTATAGTGTTTTTTTATATTTCTGGAACAATTCTTGCATTACAAGAATAATTATGTACTTCCAGTAATTGTCAAACAAATTTATTATCTTCTTATCCTCAGTATCACAATCTAAACTCATTTGAGTGTAACAACTCATATATGGCTTGATATAGTTGTTCATATATTTAGCAACTAAATATCGAAAAAAAAATGAGGGTCGAGCGTCTTTTTTAAATAACTTTCTGAAATTCTTAATCTTAATATTAACCCAAAAAATTAATTACAGATTTTTGCTATTTGTTGCCTTCATACAAAACTACAATAGAATATACTGTTTATACTGCCTCAACTAGCACACTAATAATATTCCAGTTACTTAAACTTATGTTGGCAACTGCAATCAAATCAGGTACTTGGCGTAGGTCATGTCCCACTTGTCCCATCCACTCCCGGCGCCACTTATTGTGGAAGACTTCAATGTCCTCCCCCCTCAGCCAAAAGTGTATCTTGCCATGCTTCACATAGAAAGTTGATGTATTCAAATTGTAAATTATTGCAATCAGACTCAATACTTCCTCGTGATACTACGTCGAATCAGTGCTGCACAATAACAGTAAAACAAATCATAGAAACAGTAAAATAAGACCCACAGTGATAGAGTAAGTTTAATTGCTTCCCTTTCAGCCTTGCGATGATACGCAATCGTACCTGGGAGGTATAATGGGAGAAAATGCATTTAAATAGAGTTTCCATTGCTATAGCTCAAATTAAATCTAAATTGAAGTGTTGTTCTTGCCCCTCGTCAATCGCTCTAATTGGAAATGTACATCTTAGAAACTTAACAATTTATGGCACTAAGAATTCCACTCAATGCGTACAAATCACTTCGATAGACAATTCATCAAACGACGAACTAATTGCGAGTTTCCCGCTTCACTGAACACATTCCGCTGACCACATTCAGACCCTCCCGCAGTCTCCCACACCAACTTACTCCGTCGAACATTTTGATAATGTCGGCATCGGACTTGTCCAGCCCCAGCGTGAGGAAAGTGTTCTTGAGGTCCTGCTCGCTGATGACGCCGTCACCATCCAGGTCGAACAAACAGAAGGCCTTTTTCAGCTCGTACACCTTCGGTTGGTTCAAATCCTTCAGGAAGTCCATGCTGCCACCGGCCCCGGGCATACTTTGTTTGCGAGGAGAATTTTTCGACGCGGGGAAAAAAGCAAAACTTTTCACTCGTTTCGTTTGGGAAAACACGACAAACTGGAAAATGTTTTCGGAAAAAGTGCGCTTTTATAGGATCGTGGTCTCTCGCACGGAAAGTGCGGCTGCAGTGTTATTCGATGTGTGGAGTAGGTTTTCGTTCTAGATTGCAGCATCTCAGCAGGATCGACCTTGAAAGATGTTGTGCATACGAAACTTTCTAGAAACGTGAATTAAATCTATTTTATATGCTTTCATATCTTTCACATCGAGTTTTCAGAACATTGTAATTAGTTGTAATACTTACTCGGAAAATAGACATTAAGGAATTTTATTGGATTGTATGTAATTTAGTTTAGAATTTAGCTGGAGAAGGCAATAGTTGGGTAAATATTCATCCTAATTACCTTTTTTCGGTAGTAGATAACTTGGATAGCCAATTTTCTCAATAATGCTTCTAACAACAGGAATTTGCTAAGAAAGTATTTTATGTACCTACAAAAAACTTAAACTCATCATTCCTATAGTCACGAATACTCAAAAATCAAAACTTAAAATAATTAGACACACATCATGAGGGGTAATTCAAAGCATGCATAAGAAACAAATTAAAATAATAATTTAGCAAAATTGTAGCGATGACATTAATCAAAGCAGAAATCATCGTTTGAAGATAATTTCTCTAGAAAATAATGAATTACCTCGTTGCATCAGCATCTCTCACCACTTGTTTCGCATTTTTGTCGTATTTGTTGCTCCTCTAGAGGGCATGGCCTAGTGCGATCGGCGATGCGCGATTTCCAGTGTCGGCCGCGTCCGTCACCAGCGGACGAAAAATTAAATCCAAGTAGCCGCGAAAAGAATGTAGGATGGAATTTTCGGCGTCATCTTCCATCAGCAGATAGGTAGATCATCATCCGCCGCAGCAGCAGCAGCAACCACTTTTCTTGCCGTTGCTTGACGGTAGTGCAGTAATGATGGGCGGGTTAGGTATGTAGGTTGCACGAAAATCTTTACCCTAGAATCTTAATGAGAGGAATCATCCTATTTGGAAGCAGCAGCTGTGTCAACCGGAACAAATGCGAGCAAATTTCGGGTGACGAAAAGGTTTGACGTCAGTCTAAGCTAACCTGATTCTAATCTGAAGATGAGTGAACGAATGTTATGTTCAGGGATGCCGTGTGAGAAATCGCGTCTTCCTTTGTGATGCATTTACTATATTTAATGCGTTTGTCTAACGTTTAACGATTTCGATTAATTGTACAATGAACATACTAAGGCTGCTTATTAATTTCCGAATTAAAATCAAAATAAGTTTGTAAAACAGCTTTGGCTATCCGAAATGGTTAAATTATTTCTTATGACATAAAGGTTAAGATGCCTTCACTCTGCTACCATAGATAACGGCCTAGAATATCCTTAAGCACCCAAATGGTGAAAGAATTGTTGGAAGAAATACTCATCACTATATGGGTCCCTCTTGTGGCTGCCATCGAATTCTTCTGGAGTAGTCGCCTTTGATGATCCCGTGGTTATCTTTGCATACTTTACGGTTGACACTTACGTTCTCATAGCCAGATCAACGCAAGTCAGGAAAAAGCATATGAACCAACTACCACGCAGCCGGCAAAGCTGGGTAGCAGGATTGGACAGCGTGCTACAAGGCTCACCACGGTCTTAGGGGACGGACGACATCCTATAGCAATAAGCCCACTCGCCGTTTCGAGTCACTGTCTGGTTTTTATCCTGATGTGCCAATTGGCACTCCCTGGGCTCCTGGGCGCCACTCGACCCTATTTCCATCGTATTGTGCTGCTGCATGCCGACTGTTGGTGCACCGTTGTTAGCGCTCTCCATGACGAATGCTTCGCTACTCGTCTCCTTCAGCTCTAACTCTCTTGCACCCGATGCGTTGGGTGCAGACCACTCCAAACCTCTACTTGCGAAGGGGTTCACTTCCGTTGCTTTGTTAGTTGGTGTAGCTTTATTCATGATTGTTGAGTCCCCCTTAGGGCTGCCCTCGAACCCAGCTGGAATAGTCGCCATCTTTATCCCATGGTTATCTTTGTTGATACAGTGAGGCCATGCCGGAATTGACGCCTCGGTGTTCGGATCAGCGTAAGCCGGGAAGGAATCAACTGATCCTACTTCCATCTGGTTGGGTAAGCCAGACGGCTGGTTGCGACGGTGAATCAAAGCATATCACTAGAATATTTGGATCAAAATGATTTTGAACTAAAAATTACGGATTTTTATTTTCAGCTGATCGATTTTAATTCTAACACCCTGTAAACAAGCTTTGTGAACTGTTAAATAAGTGAGGTTAAGTCAAGATCTTGCATTTGTCTATTGTATCCATCTCGATTTACGATCGTGTCCGTTGACCACGGCATACAAAAACAAGGCACTGTCGACACGTACGTAAACATCAATTTTCACTGTAAACAATTGACGTGACTGCTATCGTTGCTCGGGACGACACAAGCCAATGCTCTACGATTTAGTTTGGCCTTCTTTTTCACTCGTTCATACTGCGATAGCAATCATAACACTTTTGAACTGTTATTTTCTTCACGAGCCTACCTTGATTCTGTATACCGTGTCCGTCGACTTTGCCGTTGTCGAAGCTCCTGGGCTGGCCTACTGTGCTTTGAGCGGCTCATGGTTGCTTTGATAGGACCTGCTTGCGGATACATGTAGCTATTTGTACATATTTTACGAAGCCCATCACGTCCTAGGCAGGCCCCCTAACTAGCAGTGGCCATAGAAAGGGGTCGACAAGCCCTTGGACGTAGTCCGTGTGTGTATGTGTGCTCGTATATATGTGTGTGTTCAAAAAAAAGAAATCCATAAATCGATATTCTCACAACAAGCTGCATTCGACGGATGATAAAGTCTTGTTAGTTGCTTTTTTGACGTAGAACTACGTCTGTCTTTTCTATATTGGGGTACCCGACTAGAAGGTCATATCAAAATTATATCAACATATGTTATTATGTTATACTACATTTCTATAACAAAATTTGTTAGAAACTTGGTGCAAGATGTTGTTAAAATATTCAAATTTGTATTAAAAATTACACCACTTGAAAAAAAAACAGTCAAATTTTGTTACATTTTTATCATAAAAATAACATATTTTGTTAGAAATTTATTACAGAATCAGATACAAAATATATTGTTCACTATGCAGTTGTAATGTTTTACAGGTCGTGATAGGCCATCAAATTGTGATCAGCAATCAGAAATATTAGTTTTTGTCTGAAAAAGAATATTTTTAAGAACATAAAACTAGCAACATTACAAATTAGACAACCTTTTCAAATTATATCATCGATATGATAACTATGGCAGGAGACTTTGCCTTAGATGTTATTATAATTGCCTACTGTTGGGCAATTCGGTGTTAATCATTTTTTTAAATCATATTATGATAAAATCCTGTTACAACATTTGAAAGTTAATGGCCAATAAGAACGAAATTGTATCAACATAAGTTATAACTATCACAATATGTTAAAATTGTGTTAAGTTTTGCTATGCTCTTCTAGTGGGGTACACTTTACGATTGCAAAAAAATGAAAATCGTCACGAAAATATGATAGACTTTGAACGTTAATATCTCAGCCGTTTCTCGATGGATTTTCAATTTTCTTGGACCATTCGATCAAGGAAGAGTCAACGCTTCATACCCGATGTACACTGAAGTCGTTTGTTACGCGGTTATTTTTACAGGAATCGTTTTTATGCGATTTTTTATTCACGCGAGTTTCTGGATTTCCGCATTCCTTCAGACATACTTTGGGATTTACGCGGTTTTTCACGTTGTTTTAATTTACGCGGCCTATATCTTCCGCGTAAAAACCGACTCTAGTGTGTTACAATATCTATGTATGATAATATTTACTATTAAAAACTTGCTAACAGTTTAGCACTTGGTTTCGGTGAATCAGTCAATCTCGTAAGTGCATCGCAAGCTTCTTCTTCCATAGCACTAAACGCTAAGTCCGACGCAATTCACGTGAAGGAATAATTATTATTATCAATAACGCCGTTGACAGCCCAGCTTCGCAATAGTAATGAGCCACCAGGGGCTTAGACTGACTTAGCGATGGGTGCTAAGTCTCTGTAGCAGTTTGCGTCGGTGATGGTTGCAGCTGTACACTATCAGCCAGGCTTGTGCTTTTCAAATTGTGTAATCGATTATCATTTAAAATAATATAAACCTAATTAATACCAATTTAATGTCAATAATGAAGTTCAATCGGATGTTTGGCATTGTTACCAATGCTTCGAATCGAGATACTATTATCGAACGATTCTTACTCTCTAGCGAGTTTTTATCAATTGGTAATTTGGATATGTGAACGCTTGAGAGTGTTGTTCATCCTCGATTATTTAAAAAAAATATTTTTATCTTCATTTTCAAATGTTGGTCCAAATATTATATACATCACATCGAAAACAGATTCAGGCTGGGCTTGAAAAACGCTTACTTTGGTCTCATCGCACACAATAGTCGAAAATCTGTAGATTACATACAGCTACGTAGTTCAACGTCACCTTTGCGTACAACCCGATTGGGCTGAACCTTTGAGTTTTTTATTCCTTTCTTTATTTGTTAGGCAGTCTGTGATACTTAACCGCTACTGTGCCGAGATCTACTGTGGTATTCAGCTGAGCAGAATCCACATAGAATCTATTTTTAGATTTCCATTACCATTATTGTTGTCGTTGCCAGTCCATCTCATCGTGAGTCCATTGTGTTCGTTTGTCCATGTCGTGCATCCAATGTTCGTTGCATTGTTCAGTTGCCATTAAGCCGGGTCCTTTGGAGGAATGCCTCCGAGAAGAACAAATTGTCAGTCGTCATCAGGTAACCGTGACGGTAAGACTCGTTCCCCAATACGCTACCGCATGGGCTGCGCATCCGGCGACTGACGAGGGTTTGGTGGAGGGGCTGGGAATCGAACCCATGACCATTTGCTTGTAAGGCGAACGTGTAGTCAACTACGCTACGGGACCCCCTTTCTTGTTAGTTGCTATTGAATTTAAGTAAGTTGCTATTGAAGTTGAGTTTTTACAAAGGTGCAGCCCAATCGGGTTGTACGCAAAAGTGACGTAGGACTACGTAGCTATACGAAATGGATGGTGTTTGTCATCATATTTTATGTATCTTGATTAACATTGATATTTCACTGTTTCAAAAATTTCAGTATTATCTAATTCTTACTCAGCCACTTACCACTCTTCACTTACACACTTCCTTCTTCTAAATTTTCTCAAAATGTTCGCTTTTTTATCGAATGAAAGGGACTTCCAATAATTGTCAGGTGGTTTAAGACATTGATGTCTATGCTAGGAAAGTGTATGGTGGGGTTAGTGCTTATTCATAGTTACTCGATTGCATACCCAGCACGTAATGGGCGGGGCTGTCTGGGTTAACAAATGCGCACAATACCAGCTGTCAGATCCAAATTTTATACCATTTTTCATCGATCAGTCGTCAATGGAATCGAAAAGCCGAATAGCAGCTTCCAGTTGGACGGAGTTCAAGTCTTCAACCTTGGAAAAGGAGTTAATACGGCTAATCAGCCGCATCGCTGCTGAACCCATTCATCTGGCTTTCAGTGGAGGACATCGGAATTCTAGAAGTCATCATCCTTAAAAATGTCAAAATTTGAGAAAAAATAAGCCGAATCGAAAGTGACGCGAAACCAAATGCAAATATGTTTATTTGTAACGTTCGGTTTCCACCTGCGGTGTGTCGTTCTCTGTGGCACCGGTGGAAAAGTGAGAGGAAGAGTTGATTGCAAACAGTCCTTTTCAGGACTATTTATCCAAGAAAAGGTATTGACCGTTGGGAAAATCTTCACTCAGTCAAATAGGCTATTCGGCTTGAGTTTTGAGTTTTCCTCTGTTTAAACGATAATGCGCCCTAACAGCAGCTAAATGAAATTTTCCCCTAAGGTGGCGCTTTCAACGACTTGGCTGTTTCCGGCAAGATTCTTAGGTTTTGTTTCTGTTAAAGATTGGAAATTAAATCGTTTGCAAAGGAGTTTGATCCGAGATGAATTTTCTTCAAAGTGCAAAACTTAATCGTTTGGCAACAACAGAAAGTTGCCCTTCAGTAGTAGAACAACAAGCGCGCTTTGGAGAAAGATGATGCAATACGTTTGTTCGAATGGATGGCATCAGTAGCTGTGAAATAAAAATTCCTCACAAGATTCTGATTTTGTTGCTGTCAGAGATTGAAAAGTCGCATTATTGGAAATATATTGGTTCTTTGCTGGACCATGATTTTACATAAGAAAAGGTAGATCCAAGATTTTTTTTTCAAAGTGCAAAATTAATCACTTGGCGACGACAGAAAGTTGCGCTTCAGTAGCAGAATCAGAAGCGCGCGTCGGAGAGTGATGTTGCAATACATTTGAATGGATGGAATCACCAACAGCAACCAAGCCACACCGATGATGCCGGCGAAACAGTCCAACTTCGCTATTAACCCTTTCCTTTTAGAAAATGCTGGTCCTGGAGCCATTTTTTCCCCAATGCACCTTTCCAATAACTGACTGACGCCACAATTTGGAATAAATTTCCAACATCGGAAGCGGAATCGCAACAGTGCTATTTTTGTAGTCAAGTCTTTCTCCATATAAAATGCTGGTTCGTTGAGGTTGAATAATCTGCAGCAACACGCCGACAACCACCACCAATGCGATGGTTTTCTGTTGAAAGTGTTACCAGTGCCTTCGTGCTGCTGTGTCTGCTCCGCTGCGACCGCTCTGTTGCGACCGCTCTACTGCGTTCGCTCTGTGTGAAAACTTGTGTGAAAACTGAGGATTTGCTTGTTTCTTGATTTTGATGTCTGTGCTTGCGATGCATGTACGCGATTGGTTTCTAAACTTTTTATCAATTATCAATAATAAATTTGTTAGGAAAAAAGTCGAATCAAGTACGAGATACTGAAGACGACCTTACTGTAGAGGTCGAAATACGTATCTGTCAAGGTACAATTAAGTGGTGGAATTAAATGGGATTGTACAAACTCGTCTTATGACAAGTGAATAATAAATTGTTAAAAGTTCAGTATTTTCCTATGAATATAAAGATGCGTTGATTCATCCTTGATCGAATGGTCCAAAAACATTGAAAATCCATCGAGAAACGGCTGCGATATTGAAGTTCAAAGTCTATCATATTTCCGTGACGGTCTCCGATTTCCGCAATCGTAAACTATACCCCAATATAAAGAACGTAGTCCTACGTCAAAAAGAAAATCTAGTCCTAACAATTGCATTGCAATATTCTACAGTACAGCCATCTTAGGCATTAGTTAGTTTTTAAATTTAACTTAAGACTAATAATTTGATAACCTAACTACAATATTTACACAAAATTTATTATTCTAGTTTGGGAACAGGTCCCGGATAGCCTGCTAGGCGGACGCCATGCAACGATCCCTATACCGTGTTACACACTCACCAAAGCGCTCGTTAAGTTGTTTGATCCCTGTCAGACGGACCTCAGAAGTTCGTGTCCTGGGAGGGGTGTTGAGGATCATCCTCAGGAGTTGTTCTGCACTCTTTGGAGTTTCAGGTGATGAGTTTAGCACATCTCTCCCAAACCGGCATGCCGTATTCGATCACGGGGAGGATAATTTGCTTGTAGACAGCAAGATTATTTTTCAGGGACAATGATGACCGGCGGTTGATCAAAGGGTACAGCAGTTTCAACAAAACGTTACACTTTGTAACCGTCTTATCAACCTGTTGCCGAAAAATAAGCTTGCTGTCGATGGTCAAGCCAAGGTAGCACATGCCATGCTGTGAGATCGCCTCTTGGATGGAGTGGAGCTGGTCGTCGATTTCCTCCGGTGTGGCCGGATGTCGCTAGTAGTTGATGTTTTCGTCCACACACTTTTGGAACCGGCTCCAGTCGACACGATGGTTGTTTCGTCAGGACTGCTTGTGTCGATCGACCGAGGAGTCCACTTCCACCACCACACCGGGTAGCTCCTGGTAGACGACCGGCTGGGAGATCGTTAATGTTTGTGATGTATATGTCGATTGTGGAATGGGCGCCTGACCGACTCAGCCGAGTGGGGGAATCCGGGCTCAGGATCGTATAGTAACCTGCCTCCATGTCGTTGCTCCAAATGGTTAAAACCGGTTCGGATGTCGCGTTTACGGTTTATAATCGGATGGTTTATGCGCCACTTCTAGAAAGATAAAATCCGACAAGTTTGCGTTGCCCGGCTTGAGACCTTCCAAGGGGAGGGCGACACTTTTCCTTGAAAGAAAGCTGACTGGCTAACCTGATACGTCCGTCGTAATTCTCGTTTCCGAGCGGACACAACTAATCCCGAGAAATTTTCTACATAAATTTCTCCGATATCCGTCTTGGATCCAAAGACATTCAGGCGGGGGTTTTCCTCATTGGACCAACCCAAAATGTTCACCCGCTCTACTCCGTCCAATACTAGAAAGTGGTCCAAAAGCCAGTATAGGACTGACTACCAAAAAAATACACCGAACATACACTAACCAACTACAAACGAACGCGAAGCGACATAAATTCTATAACAGACATCAACTTAATACATTCAGATTAGCGGATATTGAACCAGTCTAACGGTTAGGTTTTGCAATTTTATTTCGGCTCTAAACCCTCCCATACATGAGACTCCAATTAACGTTTACATGGATTTTAATGCAATTCGTTTATTTCCTTGCATTCGCCTAGGCCTAGCATTTCCCACTGTTTCCCTCTGCGCTATCTATGTATGCGTGCAATATTTTTAATTCTACATGCTTGTGCTCTCTTCCCTCTTCTCCTTTCGAATTCTCTTCACCGGCGGTAACTCCGACTACAAATCTTCCTCCTCAAGCTGACTCCGACAAACTTCTCTGTTCTCGAGTCACCACGAGTACGTTGGCTTATTTCCCTCTCTTACTAATTTAATAATAAGATTATGTCGATTGTACATATCTCAAAGAAACGTGGCTCCGTAAAGTGTTATACACGCCTGAGCCTACCAAATAAACGAAATTGAAAAAAAAACTTCTCTGTACTCACTCTCACTTGTCACATACGGTGAGTTTCTCACTTAAGCTGTCCCCAATGGGCTACTGACGACTCTACTGGGTCACATGGCCATGGACGACACAAACAAATATGCATGCATTTTAATACTCACGGTATCCCAACTAGCTAGTTTGGAGCGGACCGACGGATGGGGCCGAACGGATGGACCTATTTATACACACGCACGATTTTTGAGAACTATCTAACATTTGAAAAACGTTACAATTTACCTTTTCTTAACACGGATCTACGCACACAAAATATACAACGAATTGACTGAATTGAGCTTTTCTACCTTATGATCGACTAGAGGGAAACAAAGAACGTATATTAGCCGATAACCTACTAAGAAACTATATCACTTTTACCTTACAAAACAAACTACGACACGGAGCAAAATTGACCGCTTTTGCCGCTTCCACGGATTGGAACAAAGTGAACGATTCCGGGCTGGAAAAATCCTCAGACACCGCGAAATTTTAAACTTTGTCTCCAGAGTTCGCGAAATTCAAATTTGCGAATCCTAGCTTAAAAAGATTTTATCCACGAAATCTCCCAAAATCGTGCATCTCATTCCCACATACGATTCAAATTAGCCAGTAAGCTTGCTTGCTAAAAATCGTGCCAAGCGTGGAATGCCGGACAAGCCAAAGGTCAACGCAACTTCAAAAGACCATCGTGCGGGTCGTTGGCCGCAAGCCACGTGCTACCTTTGGCGTCAAGATGCGCATATGCTGGCTAAATCCCATATGCTTCCTTGGTAGCTGACTGTAGAAAACTCACAAGACTCAATTCTTAGCGTAGGTAACTCAATAGCGTACTTCTTCTAGACCATTCTTGCGGTGATCCAACACAAAGATTTATTTCAAAAGACGCAACCGGACATGCAAAGTTTTATAGTTTAAATGAATAACAAAATAAATATATTTACAAAGATAAACTAAACATTGAAATAAATAAATAAATCAAGAAATAAATATGGCGTACTTGCAACCTGTTGCGAGGAAATTGGTTGAGGGTATGCTAAAAAAGTGAGCTATAAATTTGTACGCGCTTTTTTTTATGAGAAAAAGTATTTTGGCCATAACTTCCAAGCCCATTGTCCGATCCGGCCAACCAACGCCGGGGGAAGTCAGGAGGATTCGAGTGAGGAAGTTTGTGACACAACTGCCGAGGGATCGAGACAACGTAGCAATGGATCTCAGCAAGCCAGTCGGCGAACTAGCCTAAGCTAGGGGCCGGAATTTTAGAAGAAGTGGGAGCACGCCCCCCAAGTAGTCGCAGCATCCCGTGGTCCCGGGGGATCTAGGCAAGGGGAGGAGTCCATCCCTGTTTGCCTTCGAGCATAGTGTGGATGCTCGAGATGTCTGTCGCGCAGATTTTTCCAAAGCCTTAAACCCTTGTAAAAAAAACATACACACACACACACACACACACACACACACACACACACACTTGGGGCAGCAGGGACTTTGGCCAAGGGCTTGACGACCCCTCCCCATGGCCACTGCGAGTTAGACCGGGACCATCGTCCCTAACCCCTAATCCCAAGGCGTCAAGCGACCCGTGCCGAGGGGATGCATGGCCAGGGGGGTGAAATAATAAGCTAGGCCTTTAACGGAGCCTGTGGGGTACCTGGGCACCCTCCACAGTAATTGTCCCTTACCGCGTCATGCTGGGCTCTGGCGTGGTGGACCTCTTTTCCCGAGCAACTCGTGGGACCAAAATGGAAAACCAAGTCAATTCTTCAATTAGTGGTAGTAGTGTAGGCGACAACCCCTTCGCAAGAGGTGGGTTGTTCAGGTCTCCGTCTAGGAGGCCAGAGGCAATAGTCGGTAGCTCAGTGCGCAGCGCCAGCGTGGGTCACTCAACCTTCCTCTCGGCTAGAAAAACGCCGGTAGGGGTTATTGACGGCCCATGGCTAGTGGAGGCGATGAATCGCAAACGCGATGGGCTTTCGGCCCTCGAGGTGGCGACGGAACAGCTGGACGCCATCATCGACTTTGCGTCATCGAAGCATAATATCAGCAAGGACCTCAAGAGGAGCTTGCAGAAACTTCGAAAGTCGATGCTGGACGCCAAGCTGGAGAGGGCGGTCGGGACGGCCAAGTGTAAACCCGTGAAATCGGTGGAGTCGAGGTCTACTCAGACTGAGGCCCAAGGATTCGCGGACTCGGGCAAGGTCGAATCGACCGAAGGCGTGCCAGCGAAGACGGTTGTGCTAAAGTCGACCCAGACTGAGGCTCAAGTATTTGCGGGTACGTCAGGGGTGACTGCTCCAACGGAGCAGACACAAAACGGGGAGACAGTCTCCAGGGGATGAGCTCCCTGGGGCCGCTCCAAAACGCGGAGAGTTACTACCCCGAACAAGGTTAGTGGGGCTGGGAAGCTGAACCCCGGTCAGGTACCTCCAAAACCGGGGAGGAAGGACCTGGAAAGGTCCGTCCACTCCAGGAAAGACGGTGGCAAGGGGTTACGGCAGGCTGAAAGTTCTCAGCCGCACCAGACCTGGGAAATAGAGGGGATGACGCCTCCTGGCCCCTGGTCAAGAACAAGAGGAAACCGAAGACGTCAAGGGCCGAAAAGAAGGCCCAGGCGAATGAGGGTAGCAGGAAGTCTAGGGTAGGCGCCAATCGCTCCAGGGGCGATTCCCTAGTCATCACGGCGGACGAGGCTAAGTACTCGGATGCTTTGAAGGCGATGAGGAGTGACGTCAAGCTCGGTGAACTCGGCGCCGACGTACGTCGAATAAGACGTACCCGGATGGGCGAGATGATACTCGAGCTGAAGCGGGGCATCTCGCAAAAGGGCGCCGCCCACAAGAAGTTGGCGGAGGAGGTCCTAGGCGAGACGGTCAAGGTGAGGGCACTCACGACGGAGGTGAATCTAAGGGTTAAAGACCTGGACGAGATCACTGAAGTCGAAGAGCTCGTCACGGCACTGCGGCGACAGTGTGAAGTGGAGACGCCCACTGCATCCATTCGGCTACGGAAAGGTCCGGCAGGGACGCAGGTAGCATTGGTTCGGCTATCGGTAGTTTGCTTCAAGTGCCTGGAACCGGGGCACAAGCAATGGGACTGCAAAGGCCCTGACAGAAGCAATCTCTGCCGACGCTGCGGATTGGAGGGACATAAGGCACAATGCTGCACGAACCCTCCCAATTGTTTGATTTGTTCCAGCAAAGCTGTGAACAGCAAGCACCCATGGGGGTTCGATGTGCCTGGCGTTTAAGCGTGCTGCAAAATCAAAGTGCAGGTAACGCAGCTGGCTTGCTCGGCCTCGCCCGAGTGTTTGGTGTGCGCATGTTCAGAGGAAACGGCGGAACACGTGTTGTTCGTGTGCTCACGTTTTCGCGCAATGCGTGACCACATGCTTGCCACATGTGGTCTGGACACTACCTCGGACAACCTAGTTCGGAGGATGTGTAAAGACGAAGTTGGCTGGAACGCCGTTTTATCGGCTATCGCCCAAATCGTCTCGGAGCTACAAAGAAGGTGGCGCGTGGACTCAAGGATGGCTAGCTCAGGCGCAAATAAGAGGTGGTCCAAGGGATCGGAATCGGCTTCATGGGTCATACCGGTGGTCATGTTCTGTGGTCGAACTCGATCCTTTTATCGAACAAGTGGCCGCGCGAAGAACAACATGGTATCGTCGCTTTCGCGGCGTCGGTCAACCGGGCGGGTTCCGAGCGTGAGGACGGAAAGGGGTCCTCGTCAAGGCTGGGGCAGGCGTAGGCACAGGTCGGCAAGTACCTCTGTGTGCTGGCGAATAGGCGCTATCGCAGAAAGGTCAATTTGGGGTGCACGCGGCATCATCATTCTTGATACCAGTCGTGCAGAGGGAAGTAGGCGCGAAGTCGACCCTGCCCACCTTCCGAGGACATAGGGCGTGGTAAGGCCACCTGGAAAGCCGGCAACGCGCTGGCATGATGGCATGATGGTGTTCTTCTAAAAAAGCGAGTTACGATATTCGGTGCTGCAAGGACACGCAGCTAACCTCGAGGGTGCGTTGTGCACTGGCCCCCTTTGAAGCATTGCTTTCAGGTTGTACCGAAGGGACTATGGGCTTGGCGGCAATGGAAACGGTTTAGTGGGTCGGGGATGTAGTCCTGCCTCCCTCGGTGATCCCTAACCCCGCACTTCCTGGTCAACCCAGGATGTCTGTTGAGCAGATTCCCCCTCCATTGTTTAGGAAGAAAAAAAAACACATTCACACACACATACACACATACATACACACGGACAGACAGACATGTGCTCAGCTCGTCGAGCTGAGTCGATTGGTATATAATACTATGGGTCTCAGAGGCTTCTATAAAAAGTTCGTTTTCGGAGTGAAATGATAGCCTTTCGGTACAACTTAGTTGTACGAGAAAGGCAAAAACTGTTCTCTACTGTTCTTCGCCACTACATGGAAAATAATAAGTAGAGCTCTTGTTAATAAATAAAAAAACACATAATTTGTTGGTGGCCACTGCCTTATAAAGGGTAAAACCGAGGTGAAATAAAACAATTGTGTTGAGAAAGACACCATCAGCACTGGGGGATAAATATTGTTTTCCTAAAACGCCTAAAATTCCAGTGGGATAAATCAAATCATTTCATCAGCTATTAGCTTATGCCTTATGCCTACGCTGGGATATTAGAGTGATTCAAATTTTGATTTTTTGCTCCCCTATGCTTAAACGATGGCATTTGGCATTTCAATAATCGTCCTTATTTTTTAGCTAAATTGGATGTAATTTGACTGAGCACAAGCAGTTTGAAGCTTGTATGAAAATTACTATGAAAACAGTAACGTTTGTGAAAAACCGTTCCCCATCATTGCCCATTAAGCTCTAAAAATGTATGAATACGTTAGCAACATATGAAATTTAACAAGGGAAAATATCGTCGTTGTTGCTAAACGATTTGATGCTGGCAACAAAAGCTATTATGGAAATACTGAATTGTGGGAAATTCAATTTAACACGTAAAAGAATAACATCAATATCAACAATGAGCATTTCTGTTTTCTTTATAATTTTGCTCACAAAAGTCAGATTGCTTCGCAACAACAACTGACTTTCAGCTTAGGATCTATTCTATGATGACGATGCATTAAATATATTCAAATATATTCTGGGCTGCTTCACAAAACGATCCTTTACATAAGGACATCCAAATACATCCAAATCAGCTCAAAATTTGGGAGGACTATTAAAATAGCAAAAACAATCGTTTAAGCATAGGAGAGCAAAAAAGTCAAAATTTGAATCACTCTACTGGGATATGGATACTCTGAAGTAGTGCGTAACGTTGTAAATCCTTTCATGTCGCCAGGCTCGGTACAACACTGAAGCTGACAATATGACGTCCCTAACCCCGAATCCCAAGGTGTCAGGCGACCCGTGCTGAGGGGATGGATGACCTGGGGGGTAAAACAATTGGCCAGGCAGTTAACGGAGCCTGTAATGCTGGGTTGACACTCTTTGTGTTGCATTACGGAGTAAGATCTACCATATTGTGCTCTAGTTCTTACCATTCTTGTTAATACTTATGAGTGATGGTCGGAAGAGTATGGAACGACTATAATTTGCTTTTAGATGACCCATTTTTTGCACCTTTTGGATGGAGTCAATGGAGTAAATTATAAAAACGTAACTCAATCTTAGCCGACGACATGAATCTCCAAGCTCTAGAGCGCTGATTAATTAGGAAAGAAGCGGATACGAATTTGGTGGATCTGCTGAACCCTCTGACTGATTAGAGCTCTGTGTAAAGGTGATTCGGAACTCATAAGAAGAAGCAAAAGTATGTTTGAACTTCAGTACCAATGCATGGTCAAAATCAGTGTTATCCCACTTATTGTTGAGCCGAAACTGATTAAGGGGCGCGCTTTTGAGAGAGATGGTATAAGCCATTTTTCGAAGGGTATAAATAGTGGTACCCTAAAGAGGCCTTACATTAAGTTTGAGAAATATATTAATAAAAAATGACTACTTCATTTCTTCTCAATAGAAATGGAGCAGAAAGACATGCACTAAACAAATGTCACGGGTAAACTACAAAAGTTCAATGCAATGGACGCTGTGTCACCCCGAACAAAAAAAAATGCCTTATGCCTTATTATAGGCATCCATTGGTAAGCAGATGTAACCTCTTTGCTCTTTTGCAATTGGAGGAAAGTTATGAACCAAAAACAAAAGTGTGCCGTGAATAAACCATCTTCCCTTATTATTATTTATTTATTCAGACTAAGGCCGAAGTGGCCTGTGCGGTATATAAGAGTCTTCTCCATTCGGCTCGGTCCATGGCTACACGTCGCCAACCACGCAGTCTACGGAGGTCCGCAAGTCATCTTCCACCTGATCGATCCACCTTGCCCGCTGCGCACCTCGCCTTCTTGTGCCCGTCGGATCGTTGTCGAGAACCATTTTCACCGGGTTACTGTCCGACATTCTGGCTACGTGCCCGGCCCATCGCAGTCGTCCGATTTTCGCGGTGTGAACGATGGATGGTTCTCCCAACAGCTGATGCAATTCGTGGTTCATTCGCCTCCTCCACGTACCGTCCGCCATCTGCACCCCACCATAGATGGTACGCAGCACTTTCCTTTCGAAAACTCCAAGTGCGCGTTGGTCCTCCACGAGCATCGTCCAGGTCTCGTGTCCGTAGAGGACTACCGGAATATGAGCGTTTTGTAGATTGTCAGTTTGGTACGGCGGCGAACTCTATTCGATCGGAGCGTCTTGCGGAGTCCAAAGTACGTACGATTTCCAGCCACTATGCGTCTCCGAATTTCTCTGCTGGTGTCATTTTCGGCAGTCACCAGTGAGCCCAAGTACACAAATTCTTCTACCACCTCGATTTCGTCACCACCGATGCAAACTCGCGGTGGTGGCTCACATTGTCTTCTCTTGAACCTCTGCCTATCATGTACTTCGTCTTCGACGTGTTGATGACTAGTCCGATCCGCTTAGCTTCCCTCTTCAGTCTGATGTAGGCTTCCTCCATCTTCTCAAAGTTACGTGCCATAATATCTATGTCGTCGGCGAAACCAAATAGCTGGACGGACTTATTGAAAATTGTACCACTCGTGTTAATCCCTGCTCTTCGTATTACTCTCTCCAAAGCGATGTTGAATAGCAAACACGAAAGACCATCACCTTGCCGTAACCCTCTGCGGGTTTCGAAGGGACTCGAGAATGCCCCTGAAACTCGAACTACGCACATCACCCGATCCATCGTCGCTTTGATCAACCGTGTCAGTTTATCCGGAAAACCGTGTTCGTGCATTAGCTGCCATAGCTGGTCCCGATCGATTGTATCATATGCGGCTTTGAAGTCGATGAATAGATGATGTGTGGGCACGTTGTATTCTGCAGTACTTGGCGAATGGCGAACACCTGGTCCGTGGTGGAGCGTTCGCCCATAAAACCTGCCTGGTACTGCCCCACGAACTCCCTTGCAGTTGGTGCTAGTCGACGGCATAAAATTTGGGAGAGTACCTTGTAGGCGGCGTTCAGCAATGTGATTGCGCGGTAGTTGCTACAATCCAGCTTATCGCCCTTTTTGTAGATGGGACACACGACACCTTCCATCCACTCCTGCGGCAAAACTTCCTCCTCCCAAATCTTGGTAATGACCCAGTGCAGCGCTCTAGCCAGTGCCTCACCACCGTGTTTAAATAGCTCTCCTGGTAGTTGATCAACCCCAGGGGCTTTGTTGTTCTTCAGCCGGCCAATCTCCTCCTGGATTTCCTGGAGATCCGGAGCCAGTAGAATTATGTCCTGCGCGCGTTCCCCCAGATCCATCACCATACCGCCATCTTCTCCTGCCACATCGCCATTCAGGTGCTCTTCTCAGTGCTGCCCTCACCTCACGCTCGTTCGTAAGAAGGTTCCCGTTTATGTCCTTACACATATCAGGCTGTGGCACGTGGCCCTTACGTGAACGGTTCAACTTCTCATAGAACTTTCGTGTGTTATTAGCGCGGTACAGTTGCTCCGTTTCTTCACGGTCTCGATCTTCCTGCTGGCGCTTTTCCTCCGGAAAATCGAGTTTTGTCTGTTCCGCGCCTGTTTATATCGTGCCTCGTTCGCCCTCGTGCGGTGTTGCAGCAATCTCGCCCATGCTGCATTCTTCTCTTCCACTAACTGCTCACATTCGCCGTCATACCAGTCGTTTCTCTGATCCGGGGGCACCGTGCCTAGTGCAGCGGTTGCGGTGCTACCAATGGCGGATCGAATATCTCTCCAGCCATTTTCAAGAGACGCTGCGCCTAGCTGCTCTTCCGTTGGAAGTGCCACTTCCAGCTGCTGCGCGTATTCTTGGGCTAGTCTACCGTCTTGTAGCCGCCCAATGTTAAGCCGCGGCGTCCGACTTCGACGCGTGTTGTACACCGTCGAGAGTTTTGAGCGCAGGCATACTGCAACGAGGTAGTGGTCGGATTCAATATTCGCACTGCGGTAAGTGCGGACATTCGTGATGTCGGAGAAGAATTTACCGTCGATTAGAACGTGATCGATTTGGTTTTCCGTTTCTTGGTTAGGTGATCTCCATGTTGCCTTGTGGATATTTTGCGGGGAAAGAAGGTGCTTCGGACTACCATTCCGCGGGAGGCTGCGAAGTTTATGCATCGTTGGCCGTTGTCATTCGATACGGTGTGCAGACTATCCGGTCCGATGACCGGTCTATACATTTCTCCCTTCCTACCTGTGCGTTCATGTCACCGATGACGATTTTAATCGTCCCGCAGTGGGCATCCATCGTATGTCTGCTCCAGCTGTGAGTAGAACGCTTCTTTCTCGTCGTCGGGTCTCCTTCGTGTGGGCAGTGCACGTTGATGATGCTATAGTTGAAGAAACGGCCTTTAATCCTCAGCTTGCACATCCTTGCGTTGATTGGCTGCCACCCAATCACGCGTTGGCGCATCTTACCCAGCACTATGAAGCCGGTTCCCAGCTCGTTGGTGGTGCCACAGCTTTGGTAGAAGGTAGCCGCTCGATGCCCGCTTTTCCACACTTTCTGTCCTGTCCAGCAAATCTCCTGCAGCGCCACGACTTCGAAGTTGCGGGGATGTAATTCATCGTAGATCATCCTGTCGCAACCTGCGAAACCTAGCGACTTGCAATTCCATGTTCCAAGCTTCCAATCGTGATCCTGTATTCGTCGCCTAGGTCTTTGCCGATTATATCGAGTCGCATTATCTCTTATATTGTTCGTAATGATTGGTTTTCTAGGCGGCTTATTGGGCCTGCGCAAACCTCCTGTCTCGTCGGAGGGCCGTCGTGTCAGGGCTGTTTAGCGTCCCACCTAACACCAGGACTTGGGCTTGTGCGCTTTGAGCGGCACACGGTCGCTTTGGTGGTGCCTACTTGCGGATACATGCAGCTTTTATAGAGGTTTAACAGGGCCACTGTCAAACCCCACCACATCCTAGGCAAGCCCCACAACTCGCAGATGGCCTGGGGAGGGATCGTCAAGCCCTTGGACATAGTCCCTGCTGCCCGCAGGATAAATATTCAGTAACCGCCTATCCGAATCAATTTTTTTCTAACTTGTATACAAGTGTGATAGTTTTGTTTTCATGGCTTGTCATGATTCGCCTCTCTATTATCGTTCTTCGTTATCTATTAAGAGCGATTTCTGAAATATCTGGCCTTAGTTAATTACTTTCGAAATAATTTCAATGAAAAACCACTTTGTTTGATCAAATAATCAAAGCATTATTCTTAAAACTTATTAAGATGAATAATTTTACCGTTTCAGAGATAAAACATTAATGAGCATAATACTTCGATTATGAAATTCATTTTTTTTTTCATATCGGCGACATTTTTTCGAAAAAAAACCCTGATTAATCCACCTAGCGGTGATGGTGCCTTTCTCGTGCATTTTAAAAATAGTATTTTGGCCAATACTGTTGAGCCCATAGTCCTAACTGGCCAGTTTTCAAAAGGAATAGGAGAGTATTCTGCGTCGAATGCAACTTGTTGCGAGTAAATCGGTTAAGGATAAGTGCTTGAAAAATGAGTGACATTTTTTTGGGCTGGTGCGCACACAAACACACACACACACTGCCACTGCGAGTTAGGTGGCCTGTCTAGGATGTGGTGGGGTTTGACAGTGGGCTCTGTTGAACCTCTATAAAAGCTGCATGTGTCTGCAAGCAGGCCCTATCACAGCGACCGTGCGCCGCTCAAAGCACACAAGCCCAAGAGGAGTGCCAACTGGCACATCAGGATTCATACCAGTAAGATCCTGATTATGGTATACTGGTCACGGCAAACGACATTGGACGATTCTCGGTTTTTGGATAGGATTAGGCGAATGGCAAACCGTAGAAAGCCAGCGAGAGAAAAGGAAGAAGCAGAAGGTGACTGTGGAAAGGAAGAAGGAGCAGAAGAAGAAAGAAAAACGTCGATCTCCTCAGGAGAGGGTCAAGGGCGACGCCTTGATCATCGAAGCGAGCGACAGGACGACGTATGCAGCAATCCTAAGGAAAGTGAGAGAAAACCCGGATCTCAAGGACTTGGGAGAGAAAGTAGTAAGGGTATGCGATAAGACACTTTTTCCTAACGAAACGAAACGAAATTTAAAATGTCTGTGTTGATTCGAAATGAAACGAAACGAAATGCATGAGCATGAGCATGAGCATGAGCATGATTGACCGCCCACGGTTGCTCCTCCGTTATTGCCAGGTCAGCTGTAGTTACACAGAGAACCAACAGATGAAGTTTGGGACTAACATCATCTTCAATGTGTAACAACTGGTGACTCAAAAAATAAGCAATACCAGCGCCGGCCGTGTCCGAAGGCAGGTCAATTAGGGAATAGGTAGGAAATTGTTGACGTGATACTCGCTTTGATAGAAGCCGACGAGTCATCTGCACTTCCACGAGAGATCACTGGGATGTTGGATATATGAGGTAGGGAGTGTGGCAGGGTTCGTTTTGGTAAACGGTATGCCGTGTATAGCGTGTAGTTTGATCGATGAAAACAAAACTAGTTTTTTATTCTTAAGGCCGCACAAAGCAGAACAAAATTTCGGTGATCGGCTGATCGTTCTGCTTACCGCACAAAGCAGAATAAAACTATGATGACCGGCCGATCGTTCTGCTTACTGAAGAAAACATGTCTAGACGCGATTTAAGCTTTTACTTTCTAATTAGTTTACACACACGCACGAAGCAGAACAAAATTTCGGTTACCGGCCGATCGTTCTGCTTACCGCACAAAGCAGAACGAAATTTCGATGACCGGCCGATCGTTCTGCTTACTGAAGAAAACACGTCTGGACGCGATCTCCGATCATTCTACGTCCAATACAAAACGAACAATTCTGCACTGAACTGATTGTTTCACTTTCCAATTTACTCGCGTACATAGCAGATTAAGATATTTTTATAACCGCGCGACCGTACTGCGTCCAACACAAAATACGAACACACTTGCACTCTTTACGATTTATCAACTTATATTTATTCCGTGGACTATCCCGCGACGAAGGAAAAATCTCACAAACCGACGCGCATATTAAATACTACTCCACGCATTCTTTATTCTCGTCCTAGTGCTCAATTACATACCTTACGCCACACTGAATACTTTATATGATAAGGTACATTCATTCTTCTACTGATAAAATATCACCATTAAGTACTGATTCTAGTATTCGCACAGTTTTATCAAGTTCAATGTCAAGTCATATGTTATCAAACTTCATTTTAATAATAACCGAATAATAAATGGTGAATCCGTTCCTACAAACAAAAAGAAGAAGCAAAAACACCGTCTGATGTGGGTATAACATAAGCAATCGTCAGCTCTACTAAATAAATCGAAACATTGGGGAGGAGAAGACAGCTAGCTGCCACCGAGAGAAAAAAGCAGAATCATGGAGATTCTAAACGGCATGGTGTGGGAAATGAAGTATATTTTGGTTGTAAAAAACCCAACTTAATTCACCGAGTAGTGATACTGCCTTTCTCGCGTTAAGCTAAGACACCAACCTTATATGAGTTTATATGGTTCGTTGTACCATTTTCTTTATAGCTTTAAAACGCAACGGCAGATTGTTACCAAATTCAATAGTGATCAACTAGGCTTTGTACCCTGTCGAATGAAACTTGTTGCGAGAAAATCGGTTAAAGATTACTATATGAAAAGTTGTCTAATGTTTTTCATAGCTTCTGCGCCCACACATACACACACATACACACCCACATACACACGAACAGACAGACATATGCTCAGTTTATCGAGCTGAGTCGATTGGTATATAACACTATGGGTCGCTGAGGTTCCTATAAAAAGTTCGTCTTCGGAGTGAAATGATAGCCTTTCGGTACAACTTTGTTGTACGAGAAAGGCAACAAAAGTTAAAGATGTTTTTCGAAAAATCTGGATTTAAGGAGTTAGAATTTTAAAAGCACACAAAACAAACATGATATCTTGATTTTTATATTTATTTTGAATAAGCAGTTAATTCTTAGGATTGTGGAATTTCTAACTTAATTAGTTTGTATTGTATGTTTGTTTGTATTGTGTTAGGCTAAAACAATTTTGTAACGATCTATAGGTATTTTAAATCTAATTTCTCACATAACGCCATGTCAAACCCCCACGATTCCACTCTCTCCGGTTTTTTTTTTTCAGGTGGCAGCATTGATGAAGTAACCGTCTCTATAGTATTTGCGAGGTCTGTCGTGCGAAGCATTTTTGTTCACCATGGTGTTCACCATTTACTTTCCATTCATCAATGATTATATTATTGTCTGTATATGGCGTAAATATTTTACAGTTCTTTAAAAACGAGTTGCCATAAGACACTTACGCAATTATGTATGTCTCCATTTTTGCATTTGATTTGTACTTTCATAATGTTTTAATAAAGGAATTAACAGTGTTTCTGTTTTTCCATTAGTAATAACAGTTGATCCTTCATACGTCAGAATTGAAGGAATCATTGTATCGTAAGAATTTTTCTAGAATCCGGCAGGCACTCCAATTCCACTGTCTTCCAGTTGCAACTTCAATGATATCCTGTGCTTCGTCCCACCCCAATGATATAACATTAATTTTTTTTTTGTTAGATATAAATGCAATATAATAGGGTAATAATCAATATGTAGTACAAAATATAGTAATGAAGGATATGTAACAATAAACGATATATAATATAGTGGGGCCCTCCTTAGCCGTGCGGTAAGATGCGCGGCCACAAAACAAAACCATGCCGAGAATGACCGGGTTCGATTTCCGGTCCGATCCAGGAAAACATCTGGTTGGAAACCCTCCCGATCTCCCTGGGCATAAAAGCACCGACAAACCGACGTGCCTTCCCATATACAAATCTTTAAATTTCCTGCAATTCACTCTCCTTTCACTACCTCTTTCTGTAAGACGGTCCACATAACTGCTCTCAGAAGTGTGCGAGCAAACACAGTCATGCACTCTTTAATTTTCTAAATTTATTAGTAATTTTGTTAAATGGGAAACTATCTGAATATATCCAGCTGTTTCCTTGTCTGCACGGAAGACATAAACCACCCAATAGTGAGTTCAATTCACCCAACCTCGAACAACCATACGGGAAGCCAAAATTGAGTAAATGGGATCGAAGTAGTTTGCTTTTAATCCCATGTTAAGTTACCAACGGAAAATTTATTCACCCAACTGGAGGTTTAATTCACTCAATTTTGAGCTCAGGAAATAAACTCAAAATTGGTTTCCCGTATTGAATTGGCGTCGTTGGATTGTTTCGCTCTTTTGTTTTTGACAACAGAAGAAAGAGTGGATGAAAGAGAAGAGAAAAAATAACTCAAAAGTAAGTTTAAAAAAACTCAACGCTGAGTACCTTTTTTCTTCCGTGTGGGGTATTTTTCTTAAAAAAAAATTTTAGTATCCGTGTATAATGGAGCTCGATGTGGATAAGCGTCATTACTCAATTTTCAATCAGACATTAGATGCATTGTGAAAATGAAATCTAAATTTAATCTTGCAGGCTTTAACGGAAACATTTGTAAGTCGCACACCATCGGCAATGCTCAATGCAATTCCCAAGCTAGTGTGCACATTCATTTTCATCCAAAACTTTCTACTAGAATGACGGCCCTGGCAGGTTCCCTGCTCCATCATTGGCAGGGGGTTTTTATGACTGACTAGGCTCAAATTTGGCCTAAACACTCTTTGCCTATCAAAGAATATTGTGGCAAAATTTCATATAATTTGGACGACAAAACCCCCTGCCCACAACAGAACAAAACCTGCCCAAGCCGCCCTTCCCCCTATTACATTTTTTCGGCGATGACGAAAACGACGCGGTTATTTCTACGACGAAGAAGGCAAAAATAAATCTACATAAACATTAATCTCACTCTACATCAAGTTGCAAACAATCACGACAGAAGAAAATAAAATAAAACCACTCTTGGAAGCACTTTATAGTTAATGTAATCAATGATTATGATTTATAACATAATGTTAACATAATTATGAGAGTGAATATATGTAAAAACATTAATAAATATATTATATATAAATAATAGAGAGTAGCACTTATTGGTAATATGTTGAAAATTTGAGCGCGGTGTATAAGAAAATTTAATTTTGACTAAAATCCAGATTTTCTTCAATTTGTGGAAATGATCTAAAGTAAAATTAATTGTACTCACCTTACCTTACTTCGTGGAACTACTTACCCACTAAAATTGACTTACTGTCATTGTCCAAAATAACTCCGGGCAATTACTTGAAGGTTGCGCGATACATCCGGACGTTATTGTTGTGAGGCAGCATACTGTTGCCACCGAAAGTAAGGCCGTCGCCTCCACAGCAAACGCCTTTGTTTTTACGGTCCTCGTATTCGCCGTCGTTGTCACCGCTGTAATCAGTAATGTTGATCTTGGCTTGTATGGAAACTGCATCCTTCGAAAATTCCGTCATATAATTATCCAGCCGTTGTTAGTAACCTCTAGCAGCGAAGTCTTCTATTGGTGCTCAAAGTTGAGGATTCTTGATAAAGAGTTTGAATTTTTCTTTGAAGACCGATAAAAATGACGCATGAATAAATTTTTGCGACCGTTTATTTCGCCTCTTGAAAAATCGGATCAAATATTTGTCCGAAAAAATGACGGACGTAAATTTTTTGCGTCCACTTTGAAGCGCAACCTACTTCGATCCTGTCTGTGATGATTCGAAATGAAACGAAACGAAATATATATTTACTTTCGAAACTTCGAAACGATACGAAATCAACGTCCGTTTAATTCGAAATTTTTCGAAACGAAACGAAATTTCATTTTTTTTCGGCGGAATTTTTATTGAATTGATTTTACATTATGTACGCAACTCTGATTTAATTTTCTCAAAGGCAAATAACTGCTTTGCGACCATTAGAATTATAGTAACAGAAGAAGCAGTATTTCATGAATTAATTTGAATAGCGCAATCAACAGAATAACATGAAAGCTTTTGATTGCAGTACTCAAATTCAATCATGAAAAAAAATGTTACTTAGGTCCTTTTGAAAAGTTAAGCGAGAAATCGCCGTGTTGCCGTTTACCATTGGCGATAAGGCAATACCCCAGCATTTGTGCTGCTTTCAAAGGAATTCATCCTGGACTGGGTGCTCCCGAATCTGATCAGTTTTATATCAGTTCAGCATTATATCAATAGGTTTGTATAAAATAATATAGGAATTGTGGGATTTTTTTAATATTTTGATTAAAATTCTATTTAAAACTTTATTTCATTTAAGACTTATGTGATTATGTTGAACGTAACGCTCGGCTTGATCCCCTCCCTCCCCATTCAGCGTTACGTAACTGGTAGCGGAAATCTTCACCTACCTATTGGTTTTGTTGGTTTGCGTGGGAGAGCTATCAGATTCGTCAAATCGTCGTTTGAATCTTTGTTTACAAAAGCAGATAAGTCGCTTTGAAAATTTTGTCTTGAATTCATGAAAACAAACCACACGGAATCACAAATCAGCCCAGTTTTGTACAGGCAGAAAAAAAAGACGAAGTCAAAGCAAAAATGTTCACACAAGGCAATACCGAAAAAAATGCAATTGCCGAAAAAACTCCAGAGGCAATTCCGAACAATTGAAATTAAAAGCTTAAAAGAATTTCCAGTATAAATTTTGAAGAATTCACAGTGGAAGTTACGAAAAAAATCAGTGGAACATCCTAACAATTTCCCGTCGAATATAACACATTTTCTATCACAAATTCCCGAAAACTCCATGTAAAATGTTAACATTAACAATGTTCGTTGGAAGTTTTGAAGAATTTCCAAAGTAAAAGTTTTCATGTTAGAATTCCAAGCAATTTCCAGTGGAAATTGACGTGAAGCCTTCCTGTCGAAATGTAGAAAAAATCGACATATATAAGAGTTTCCAAAGGAAGTTCCTGAAAAATTCTCGTAAAAATCGAAGTATTACGCATAGTGTCCATGAAGCTCTCTTTGTGTTTATAATATTTGTTTATTATACTAAATATCATTCACGAGAGTCTCAAAAAACTATCTGTTTGTAAGTTAAAAGTTCTTAGTTATGTGCATTTTAAACTTATTTTTGGGTTCTTTATTTGCGTACTTACCTGTTTTTCGACAATATGAAGCGTTTTCATTGAAAAACAAATTTCAACCTATTCTACCGTAATCTGAAAAAGTGACGTATACACCATTTTCCAATAACGGTGTTAACGAGTAATATTAATCGAGCTCATTAACAGAAAAATTAAAAACATATGCATATGTTGTAATTTGTCGTATACGTTACTTTGCCAGATTAATGCAGTTTTGGAACGGTTAAATCATCAGAAACTGAAATGAGTTTCTTTTGCCACGAAAAAATATCATTCTGTTAATATTCTGGGTTTCCTCAACAAGGATGTTAACGATCGTCCAATAATTTGCGTTCGATCATTTGGTAGTTTGTCAATAACACATTCCAGAGACTGAATTTCAAAAAAGGTTGTATGGTGGACTTCTAGTGCGAAGGTTTTTCTACAACTTTGCCTAATGGTTCGTTATTAGAATTCAACTATTAACGGAGTTAGAACGCTAGTTGCAGCTACTCAAACTAAATGATTGGAATTTTGTTATCATTTAGTTAAGTAACTGAAACTATAGCTATAGCTCCGTTACTAGTGGAATTCAAATAACGAACTATTAGGCAGAGTTGTAGAAAAACCTTCGCACTAGAAGTCCACCATACAACATATTTTGAAATTTAGCTTCTGGAATGTGTTATTGACAAACTACTAAATGATCGTACGCAAATTACTGAATGATCGTTAACATCCTTGCCTCAAGGTAACATAACCACAGCTAATGAACCAACATTCTCACCTTTTTCATTGTTTGTATATTTACTTCTATTTTTGGTATCTACCGACTAGGTTTTCTCAATTTCCTAAAACATATGTCTAACATTGAATAAACAATTTTCTTATGTGTCATAATATTGCGAAAATTGTTTAAAACCTTTAGGTTTTTAGGTAAGGTTATTAAACTTATAAACATCCGGAAGGCAAATTGTTTCAAATCAAATTATGAAATCAGTTCCCAGTAGACAAGTGAAGAGGTCTATACGGAAATTGATATAGAGTGCGGCGCTTTGGTCATCAACTCAAGAGCAAATCCTGAATACTATTCGGCTTAAAGCTATATTGATCTCATAAAATTGAAATACGTTCAATCTCAGTGTATTTCTTGCGAGGTTTTTCAAGGCATGATTTAAATGTGGTTTTATTATATTTTGATTGACCGTGTAACGTGTAAATGCTCACAGTGACAATTCACTCACACAAACAAAAATAGTACCACCTCGGCTCACCGATAGCGCTGCTAACAGTGTCGCTCGATTTCAGACTGTGTTGCCAGTCTTCTTGATAATGTGGTCTTCGTCCATAGTCTTAAATTTTTTGGAAAAGATGTTCAATTTTGATACACATTGCCATTTGATGTGTTTTTCACGAGATATTGCGAAAAAAGATTCAGCTGCCGGTGGGACTTGAACCCACCCTATTACACGGTACACCGACGTAATACCAATTATACAACAGCTGCCTTTGCGAGAAGTTGTTTCATAACCAGCTAATAACAATGGGATATCAGTCAATTTCCCGTATCCATCGAATCTGACTTCCCTCACAAGTCATTAATCAAGAAAAATATAGTCTTTTATATAATCAACTCGATGAACGATGAAGAAGAGGAAAATTAGTTTGATATCCATTATTATAAGATTATAAGAGGAAATCTCTGCATCTCCGTGAGCACCAAGTGAAAGGAATCTTTGATTTGTTGAAAAGGTAATTCATGTGAAGAAACCTTGGTAAGCGACTAAATATTTATTGTAAACGAAGTTATTTTGAAAACTCGAGGACGAAAACCGTGTTTCAAATCAACCCGACGCAAAATCATGTAGGGACCTCGTTTAATGTTTTCCTTAGGGCCTCCCAACAAACAACGACAAGCTACAAATAAGCATCTAAGTTGAATTATTGCTTATTTGTAATCTTCATAGCTGAATTAAAAGGATGCTGAATAAATCGCTTGACAGATTTCATCTCAGCATTTGATCCAACTAATATTTGACTTGGCCTATTTATTTGTTTACCACCTTTATTTGAGGTCGAACTAACGTTTTAGTTTTATCACATTTCAGCACATTGGGGAAGTTCATCAATGTGCTGAACTAATGATTTTCAAAATTCTCTGTTCGACTATGATGTGATGCTCTAAAAAAGTAGTCGAATTGAGTTTTAATAGTGGATTAATAAGCAAGCATTAGACATCCTTCTTAACCGTTGTCCTTCTTAACCATTGGATTTCACCTTTACCGGATCTATCGCACAGTGGGAGAAAACATGATAATAGTTTATGCTTTTTCCGTTTGAAAGAAAATCGTGATGGCTTGAATTGATGATACTTGGATAGGAAAATAATAATTTATTTTCAAGACATTGATGGATTCATTGTCAAGAACACTCAGGCTTTTTATATTCGTGGGGCAATGCATAATTGTTTCGTGAAACATAATTAATTCTTGATCTAGGATAAAGCTGCTGGAGATTATAACGAACAAAATTGCTGTTGCAATGAAGAAAATTCATGCAGTTGTTGTAAAGTTGAAAAGGAAACGAGCACAAACAAATTCATAAAAAAAATCGACCATATTGCATGTCTGTTACAGATTTCCTATATACTAGTTGTTTTTTTATATGTAAATAAATGTCGATATATGTAGTTATTTACTCGCTGCACGTGTGGTATTGATGGCAGAATAATATCGCAACCGGTTATTCAGAGTATCCGAGAAAGGTCGAACATAAATTCATTAAATCTTCATAAACCCCATCATTAGAGACGAATTTTATTTTATCGTTTTGACATTATTTTCTTATATTTTTCCCAGTGTTGAATGGTTATGACTGGTTGAACAATGGTTGAAATAAAAATCTTAAGACAATTGTACAGTTATTAACACACTGTAGTTTGACAGATTGACTTGTTGATTAAGAGTCCATTCATATTCAACCATATGATTAATTAGGTTTTGCATTGAGTAAGCCATAACTTACAAATCAAGGATGGCGCGAATGGCAACGTTACCGGCGGATGATCAAATGTCAGCAGTTCGAGACCCGATTTAGGAAAATTTTAAAATGATTATATGAAAATAGCAATTACAATACGTTCAATAGAGATCTTGATGATGTTACTCTCAATTATTATTACGTTATTATTTTCGAAGAATTTACATGTAGCTGAATTAAGGCTAAATAAAATGCTTATTAAAGGTTTAACGAATCAGGTAATAGAGTTGTTTTTCAAAATGAGATGTTGTGGCTGTATAACTTCTCCAGAATTGTGTGAACAAAGCCTGAACAGAAGTTGCGATAAGAAATAGTACAGACATAATTCAACACAGTGCTGAACTGAATCATCACACTGATGTTAGTTAAACTAGTGAATGTTTGTTGGGCTTCTTAACTCTTAAGCGGTGCTTAGTCATGCGTTTGAGGCATAAGCGGTGAAGAAGTTGGCCTTTAATAAAAAAAAGAATTCACGCCACGACTTTCCCTCTTTGACAAAGTTGTACTGCTCTGTTTCATATCTGATTACATTTACTTTCTTTAAACATAAAGAAAACAAAATATATATATATATATAAAACAAAATATCTCGGAGAAGTTTCGGAGTTCGTTCTTTTGTACCCAAGAAAGCATTGATAAATTTTTACTATGCGTGTATTCATTCAATAATTCAATATCTTTTAATTGTTTGGGGTCATGCCGTTAAATCAAAGATAAAGAAGATACAAACACTTCAAAACAGATGCTTGAAAATAATATACAACCTACCTCCATAGTTCCCCACTTTTTCTCTTTATTGCTTGCGAGACTTTCAAGCAATAATTTTCATACATAATATCATACACAACCGAAATTTTCTTTGCACTATTAATTTACCAACAAGAAGAATTATCATTCAAAATACTAGGTATGCAAACGAACTACCGAGAAGTAGGTCATACACGAACTTAGGGCTAAGTCGTATTTCATGTCATGGTCCTCTGAAGTACAATAGTGTTCCAAACGACTTGAAAGCCATCTCGATTTATATTATATTTAAAATTTAAATTAAAACAACATATAAGAAGGAACGTAATTGAATTTCTTCTTTAATTGTGTCAACTATTTGCTATGGTAGGTTTTTTCTTCTAGTTTGCTGCTAGTTTTTCCTACAACTTGAATTATTTTTAGTTAATAAACTTACTGAAAGCCACGAACGTTATTATCTTTTCATTAATTTCATTTGTGATTGCTAATTGTAAATCCCTTAAAAGGAACTAAAGTTCCACTGGGATTTTCCGATTAATTATTTTGTTTGTATATTAATTATCCGCGTTTTCATTACCCGTAACGCTGGGTAGACACCTTTACGTGGTGTGTTGCGGGAAAGATCTACCACGGTCACATTGCCAGTTACAGGCAAATCCTGACCCAACGAATACCTTCCCAGTATCCAACTCCGTGGTACTTATTATGGTGTCGCTGAGTCGAGAGCCTCTTTTTGAGTATCACGTCAAAATTTCCTTCCTCTCCCCTAGTTGTGGTACAGATGGGCGTAGTACGAAGTAGTAATCCTCACGCTTTTGTCATTTTTGTCTTAGATTGAAATCAAGAACTACACCTACCTTGATTTCTGATAGCAATCTGGACAGTAATTTCAAAAGAAACATGAGTTTTAGTTTTAATTTAGTTTCAGTTTTTTTTTTATTTGGAATTTGAATATTTTCTTATTTTTGTATATTTATTTACTCACTTTTCCATATTTATATGTTCTATATTTACTTAATTTCATAATGTCATATTTTTATACCCTCATATTTTCAATTTTAGCTATTTTTTTATTTTTATGCTTTTATAATTTCATAATGTTGTATTTTATGCTGCCATAGACTGCTGATAAGCAACTATATTGTTTAATTATATATTTTCATATTTTTATATCCATATTTTTCAAATAATTCATATTATCACGTTCTCATTTTATCATGTATTCATTTGTTTTATTTATTCCCATGTTCATATCTTCATATTTTAATTTTTTTCTTGTTTTCATATTTTTGTTTCTTTGTGCGTTCATATTTTCATATATTTATGTTTTCATTTATTTATAATTTCATATATCTTTATTTTCATATATTTTTATTTTCATATATTTATATTTTTATATATTTATTTTTTCATATACATTAATATTTTCATAATCTCATACTTTCGTTTTCTCATATTTTTATTTTTATAGCATGTATATATAATAGTGTGAAAGTGTGAAGTTATTTTCATATTTTAAACTTTCTTATTCTTATGCTTTCATGTTTTATATTCTCATAATTTTGCCTGTTTAAATGTTTACTTCTTATATTTTATAATTCAGTTATATAACATACCAGTTGACCCGGCAAACCTTGTCCTGCATAGTAGGCGAAAAAGCGCGCCCATGCAAAATTTCCATAAAAAATTAAGTTTTGGTTTTTCACGATTTACTCAACCTTACTCGTGATTTTCGCATGAGAAAATATCATATAAGCCCGTCGGAAACGATAACGGACATATTTGCTGAAGGAATGGAGAAAATCCATCCAGCCGTTTTCGAATTATGCGGATATGAACACAGACCATTTCATTTTTAATATATAGATTTTCATATGTTCATGATTTATATTTTCATATTGTCATATTCAAATATTTTTATTTATATTTGCATATTTTTAAATTTTCTTGTTTCCAAATGTATATATTTTCATTTGTTATATATTCATATGTTTCTGTTTTCATTCTTTTATATTTATTTTTATTATAAATGTTCATGTTTTTTTAATTTATATATTTTTTATATTTTCATATATACAGATTGAAATCCCTTCCTATTGTCATATTTTCTAATATCTATTTTTCCCAATTTTCATATAAATTTTTATTAAAAATTTACTAAAACTGGTTTCCTAAAAAAATACGGAAAGATTGAGAGGGCATCATTTAACTAGGTCGTTATTATCTGACAAAATTTTGATAGGTTCGGTTATCAAACTTTAGAAAAACGTGAGGAGCTGACAAGATACATAGGAAAGGTAACATTTCCAATACAATAGAAGAAACATAGTGCACCGGTTTTGGCCAACGTAGTGCCTAATTTGGCCAACCCTGGAAAATACATATTTTTCCAAAATAATCGATCAGTTGAAAGCAGCGTTGAACCGTGAGGGATATATCTTTTGATGGAACTAATGAAACCCTCGAATTGCGAATTGCTTTATTTTCGGAGTTATTTGCAAAATTGGCCAAATAAGGAACATTGCCAAAACCGGTACAGTTACCCTATTTATTTTAATAATTTTTACCATATATTTTTATTGACACACGGTGATCTGGTGACGCTGATTTCTTGAAGCTGAGGTCCTTCGGTCAGGGACACTGTGAACTATTTTTCAAATAATGTAATCCCAATCTAAATATTTATATTTCCTTTTCAGCTGAAACAAGTGTTGCTGGTGAAGTTTGTTTCACACCAAGGATCAATTTGCTCTCATTTGATTTTCATAAATTTCAACGTTTCTTCTATACTTATTCCTAATATTCTCATACATTTTCTCGCATAAACATTTATAAACAATCATCTTGTCATAAACGATTTACCTAACCAAATGACAATTATTGATCTTCACTTTCAGAAACATTGGGTGCTGACGAAGATTCTGAAGCAGCATCACACTACAAAGTCTAATATTACTACAATTTATTATTTCAGAAATATGCTGCAGATTGCAAAATCAATGCAATTGTTTTGCCAAAATCTATTTATTCATATTACATTCAAGAACAAAACATCACCTTTTACAATATCAATACCAATAAAAATATAATATTTACGCTTTTTCGCCAAGAAAAGCACCCCTTAATAACCCATCCAAACTCCAACTCCAGATACCTATGAAGGTCGCGCGAGTTCTCCGCATCTTCTTAAGTAGGTATCTAATCAACACTTCCCACCCAAATCCCCACTGATCGTAAGGACCTGGCCAGGTGTCGAACAAAGGGATCGTTGAATGAAAAACATGCCAAGCCCCAGGCTGTTTTTATGACGCATCTAACGTCCCTATCGACAGCCAACCCAGGATAGTGTGCGGTCAGATACGCTATGCTATACTATGCTATGCTATATTAATTATACGCGTTTTCATATTATTTAAATTTGTAGTAAGTGTCCACTACCAGAGAAGTCCCTAGGACTTTCTTGGTGTGGGGGTCAGCGGAGGGTTAAAAAAAATAAAAATAAATTACACTCTGAGTCTGACGTCTTAAATATTGAGTCGGATCACTTTTGAAAAAAAATTGGGATAGGATGTTAAAGATATTTTTCGTTTTCTATTTCTAGCAAAACACCGAAGACGTTTTATAGGAGTAAACTTACGTATTTGCGACTCAGAATGGCATTATGTACCTAGTAGAAAAATTTGTTAAACATTAAGTTTTGAAAATATTTTTTTGTTAAATATCTTGGCTCTGCATATGCACAGCATATGTTTCGAAATGGACAAATTGATATGAAATTTGCGAAAAAGAATCCACGTGTCTTGGAGGGACTGTTTTGAAAATAGTTTTATGATTTTGTTCAGCGGCGCAGCCAAAAATTTTTATAATACTCAACCGTACGAGACAGTATGGCTTAAGTCTGAATTTGTTTCGAAATTCCGCGGAATTCCGTTAAATTTCGTTATAAGCTAGTTTTTTCTAGCGAAATTTTTGTAATTTTACGAAACGAAACGAAATCAAGAAATTTGATATCGCCATCCTCAAATTCCGCGAAATTCCGCGGAATTTCGTTTCGAACCACCTGAAACGAAATTTTTCGAAATACCGCATATGCTTAGAAAGTAGTGAGGACTAGGCGTACCCAGAAGGGGGAGTTGCTGTTCGAGCTGAAGAAAGATCCAACAATCAAAAGCTCGGCCTTCCGGGAGCTCGTTGCCAATTCCTTGGGCAGTGAAGCAAACGTAAGAGCTCTTACACAGGAGGCAGTAGTCGAGTGCAGAGACCTGGACGAGATTACGTCGGAAGACGAACTGAGGGAGGCTCTTGTCTCACAATGTATGCTGAGTGAGGTGCAGATGACGATCCGGCTGAGGAAAGCGTACGGTGGTACACAAGTAGCAGCGATACGATTACCAGCAGTTGCTGCCAACAAAATGGTGGAGGTGGGCAAGGTGAAAGTCGGATGGTCGGTGTGCCCGTTGAGACTCACTCCGCGGGTCACCAAAAAGATGGAGCGATGCTTCAAATGCATGGCGTTTGGACACCAGGCGCGAAACTGCAAAGGTCCGGACAGATCTGGTCTATGTAGAAAATGTGGCGAAGAAGGACACATTGTTAGGGACTGTACGAAGCAACCGAGATGCCTGCTCTGCAAACCGGAGGATGGAAACGACCATACGACGGGTGGCTTCCAATGCCCTGCATACAAGAAGGCGATGGCGGGCCGGGATTAATGGAGATCATCCAGTTGAATCTCAATCATTGCGACACCGCACAGCAGCTGTTGTGGCAGTCGACAACAGAAGCAATGTGCGACGTGGCAATTATTGCTGAGCCGTACCGGATCCCTTCTGACAACGGCAACTGGGTGGCGGATGCTACGGGGATTGCGGCTATCCAAGTGATGGGCAGATTCCCTATCCAAGAGGTGGTAGACAGCTCTAACGAAGGTTTTGTTGTCGCCAAAATCAACGGGATCTTCGTGTGTAGCTGCTACGCACCCCCACGGTGGACTTTAGAGCAGTATAACCGGATGCTGGATGCACTCACGGAGAAGCTGATCGGCCTTAAACCCGCAATCATCGGAGGCGACTTCAATGCTTGGGCAGTGGATTGGGGAAGCAGGCTGACCAACGCCAGAGGTTACAGTTTGCTGGAGGCGCTTGCAAAGCTGGAAGTCAGACTGTGCAACGAAGGTACCGTTAGTACATTTCGCAGAGACAGCAGGGAGTCCATCATTGACGTGACGTTTTGCAGCCCGTCGCTGGTGAGAAACATGAGCTGGAGAGTTTGTTAGGACTACACTCATAGTGATCGTCAAGCTATCCGGTATATTGCTGGAACACAGCTACCGACAAGGCGGAGAGGGATAAGGACTACCGGGCGAAAATGGAAGACAAGGAGCTTTTCATCGAAGCACTTCGAGTTGACAGCGGCGCAACAAATCTGGAAGCAGATGAACTGACGGAAACGTTAGCGAGGGCTTGCGATGCGTCGATGCCAAGGAAACTGGATCCATTGGACAGCCGACGGCCAAATTACTGGTAGAACAAATTTCTTGCCAATCTTCGTGCTGCCTGTCTCAGGGCCAGGAGACGTTTTCAGAGGGCAAGGTCTGAAACGGTAAGAGAAGAACGTAAGATAGTTTTCCGGGAAGCTAGAGCGGCTTTCAAACGGGAGATCAAAGTCAGCAAGTCCAACTGCTTCAAGCAGTTGTGCCAAGAAGCTGACGCTGATCCTTGGGGCAATGCTTATCGGGTGGCAATAACGAAAATCAAGGGTCCAGCGACGCAAGCGGAGATGTGTCCGGACAAGCTGAAGATCATCGTGGACGGTCTTTTCCCGCAGCATGATTCTACGATGTGGCCGCCTGCACCGTACGAAGATGAAGACCGTGTCACCATTGCAGGTATGCAAGTCTCCAACGACGAGCTGTCATCAGTGGCGAAAGGTCTGAAGAAGAAGAAAGCTCCGGGTCCGGATGGAATTCCAAACGTGGCTTTAAAAACTGCGATACTGGCGTTTCCAGATTTGTTCAGGATGGTGCTGCAGAAATGCCTAGCAGATGGTTACTTTCCGAATAAGCGGAAGATGCAGAAACTGGTGTTACTGCCGAAACCAGGAAAACCGTTGGAGAGTCCAGCATCGTATAGGGCCATATGCCTGCTGGATAAACTGGGGAAGCTTCTGGAAAGGATTTATCCTTAATAGGCTGAAGCAGTTCAGGGAGGGCGAGATCGGCTTGTCGGAGAAGCAGTTTGAATTGCGAAAAGGCAGATCGACGGTGGATGCAATTACGGCGGTCGTCGAAGTTACAGAGAAAGCATCCAAGAAAAAGAGGTGCGGCAATCGGTTCTGCGCCGTAGTAACAATTGACGTCAAAAACGCGTTCAACAGTGCCAGCTGGGAGGCCATCGCCGTAGCGCTGCATGGAATGCGGGTTTCTGGCTATTAGTGTAGAATCCTTAAGAGCTACTTCGAAAACCGGATTCTGGTCTACGATACGAACTCGGGACAGAAGTCGATTAGGGTTACGGCGGGTGTTCCGCAAGTTGCCCAAAGGCGTGCAGATCTTCGAATTCGCGGATGATGTCGTTCTAACGATAACCGGAGAGTCGCTGGAAGAGGTAGATATGCTGGTGGCGGAGACGACCGACGCAGTTGACAACTGGATGAATGGGGTCAAGCTGCAGCTTGCTCACCACAAAACAGAAGTGATGCTGGTCAGCAACTGCCGAATCATACAGCGAATGCAGATTATCGTCGGAGAGCACGACATACCGTCCGTGCGGGCTTTGAGACATCTAGGAGTGATGATCGACGACCGTTTGAATTTCAACACCCATGTCGACTATTCCTGCGAGAAGGCGGCAAAGATGGTCAGTGCGCTTGATAGGATCATGCCGAACGTTGGCGGACCGAGAGGCAGCTGTAGGCGTCTTCTGGCGACCGTATCATCCTCAATACTTAGGTACGGCGTTCCAGCCTGGGGAGCTGCGCTCAAGACGAAACGTAATCGCAGGAAGTTGAATAGCGTGTTTCGTCTAATGGCCATTCGAGTGGCGAGTGCGTACCGAACCATTTCGTCAGAGGCAGTTTGCGTTATCGCAGGGATGATTCCAATCTGCATAACCTTAGCAGAGGATATCGAGTGCTACCAACGGAGAGGTACCAGAAATGTGAGGGAGACGATGAGACTGGACTCTATGGTGAAGTGGCAGCAGGAGTGGGACAATGCAGACAGTGGAAGGTGGACCCACCGGCTCATCCCCAATGTGTCGACGTGGGTGAACAGGGAGCATGGAGAGGTGAACTTTCACCTCACTCAGTTCCTATCCGGACACGGTTGTTTCCGCCAATATCTGCACCGATGTGGCCATGCGTCATCGCCATTCTGCCCGGCGTGTATCAACGTAGAGGAGACTCCAGAGCACGTGTTATTCGATTGTCCGAGGTTTGCGGAAGCGCGTAGAGGAATGCCTGCCCTAAGCGTGGACAACATCGCTGAGCGAATGTGTCACGATGAAGATACGTGGAATGCGGTAAGCAGAGTCGTCAGAGCTGCAGCGTAGATGGAGAAGGGACCAGCAAACAAGCGTCGGCTCGGAGGAAAATCCAGCATAGTGAGCAGTGTTTGGCCTCGGGTCGTCGGGGCGCCGGTGAACCGGAAGTTTTCTGCCAACCGGAATCGTCGGACCGACTTCGGCACTCGATCAGTCAACCTGCTGAAGAAAGAAGAAAGAAGAAGGAAGTGCTTCGGGTATGTAGGGCACCGCCAGTGCGGACGTTATCCACCACCGGAACTGTCGGACCACCTCTGCAACCCGAAGACGAAGTCGGCGCAATGCGCGAAAGCGTCCCCTGCGATAGCCGCCGGTAGTTGGGGCACCATCAGTGCGGAAGTTTCCTTCACCGGAACTGGTGGACCACCCTCGACGCCGGGGGAAGTCAGGAGGATTCGAGTGAGGAAGTTTGTGGCACGACCGCCGAGTGATCGAGACAACGTAGCAGTGGAACTCAGCAAGCCAGTCGGCGAACTAGCCTAAGCTAGGGGCCGGAATTTTAGAAGAAGTGCATGAGCATAGCCCCCCCCCCCCCCCCCTCCCAAAGAAGTCGCAGCATCCAGTGGTCCCGGGGGGATCAAGGCAAGGAGGATAAGGGACCCGGTTTATCCGGGAGGCACATTTTTAGCAGGTCGGGAGGAGCCCATCCCTGTTCGCCTTCGAGCATACACACTTACACAGACATCACTTCAATTCGTCGAGCTGAATCGATCGGGGTCACTATAGGTCTCCGGGCCTCCTATAAAAAGTTCATTTTAGCATGTATGTTTCACACAGGCCACTGCAACACATTTGTGACCAGATTTAGTCACAATTAAGTTGCTGCAACCATTTTTGTTTGACTTGTGCTGCTCGGGTTTACGTATACTTTGTATACGAGAAAGGCTAAAAAGGTATTTTGGTCATAACTTCCGATCCCATAGTCCGATCTGGCTAATTTTCAATAGGAAACAATGGAAAAGGATTTTGCGTTGAATGCAATTTGTTGCGAGCAAATCCGTTGAGGATAAGTGCCTGAAATATGAGTGAAATTTTTAACGCAATTTTTACGTATAAATTTGCATTTTGGCCATAACTTCCGATTCCAGTTAGATTAGTTAGAAAAATAATTAGTAATTAGTTAGAAAAATATCGCATCAATTTGACTGAAAACACTATTGCCATCTTTTTGGGCCCTCCTGAGGCGGCCCATGCTGAGGGTGGCTGGGTTCGATTCCCAGTACCGGTCTAGGCAATTTTCGGATTGGAAATTGTCTCGACTTCCCTGGGCATAAAAGTATCATCGTGCTAGCCTCATGATATACGAATGCAAAAATGGTAACCTGTCTTAGAAACCTCGTAGTTAATAACTGTGGAATTGCTTAATGAACACTAAGCTGCGGGGCGGCTCTGTCCCAGTGTGGGGATGTAATGTCAATAAGAAGAAGAAGACTATTGCCATCTATTACTAACTAGTCGACCCGACAGACGTTGTCCTGCATAGTAGGCTAACACGCGCGGTGAACTGTCCTGCATTAATGCAATGAGAATCATAACATCATATGAATTTTAGGTTGTTTACACGGCAAGCACGCGAAAAAAAAACATCACGTGAGTTTCGGGGTTTCCTCAGTTTGTTTCATTTTTCGCGCTTTACAGCTTTTCGCCGTATATGGCTCAATAGCCATGATTTGGCAAATTTGGTGGGATCAAATTTGCCTCCCGGAGGACCATTCATGGCTGTGAACAATAAACTAGCCGTTGTTTTGTTTTTTTTATAAGTGCGCTTCTCGGTCAAAATAAGGATTTATCAGGCTGGGACCCTCTCTTTCCCTTTCAGCTTTGCTCACTGGGATTGGATTCACGATTATGGGATATCTCTTCTTGATTTTCAATTCCCAGTATGTCACGAAGTTCTTTGATGGAAGAATGATCTTTCCGCTCCTCTTCTTCCTCCTTGGATTAGAAGACGCAAAAGATTGATTTTGTTACATGACTCCGGGAAAATAGCAGATTGTGCTCATGATACGACTTTTGCTTTGCAATATTAATTGCTTTTCATTCGCAAGCGCCTAACTCGATTTTGCTTCCCTTCTGCAACACAATTGTATTTTGGATAGCCGCATTGGCATCCAGTAAACTACAAGACCTTTTTTGTAACTCCAGCGACAATATCCTAACAATTCTTAGTGTGTATAGTACAGTGTTGTTCTAAATAAAGTCTCCTGAGAAAAGGGTATCAAACACTTCCCCACCTTTTGATTTGTCGAAGTACTCTAGAAATGCTACGTAATAAAGCAAAATCGAATGGTTTTATTTCCCTAATCGAGTCTGCCAAAATTTAATGGGATCTGTAGTAGAACTGAAAATACATCATTTTCTTCTTCAAAGGTTTTTTAATCGATCTTTTGTAGCAAAACAATCATCACAACCACTATTATGTGAACTTTCAAATCCCTTCCGTTTCCTATTGAAATGAGTTCGCTATTAATTCAAATAACTTTGAGATTAAAATTTAATCAATGACACAATAAAAATTTGAAAAAAAATGCTCGCTAGAAATACGCCCAAAAATCCTAGGAAATAAACGACGAAAAAACAACTGCGAGGTCGTGTCACTTCCATTGAAGTATAATCAGGACAATAACGATTATAAAATATATTGAAGATCGCATCGAGCGCCTGTTAAAATTAATTATTATCTCAGTTTAACTCGTGCAAACATTGCACCAAAACGTTTGCGACAATCCTCTGGCATCCCTGGCCGTGTGCATCGCACCTGCTCCGGAAAGCATAATCGCACCAGGTTTCAAGTCTATTTCGGGGATTACCCTCCTCGTGTGGGCTTGAACCTGTTTAGCTGACGTAGGGACAAACAGATGACTCACTGCCGTTCGCGCTGGATGAACTCTTAGAAATGCGTGGCTTGATTGGATTATTATCATCGGCGACAGACAAGCGAACAGAAGTTCAGGTCGCGAAATTTTGATAACTTGTTCGACCGGTTCGAAGATGATCGACCGTGGATCGGAAGCGCTCGCGCGTCTCCCAATCAGTCGTCGTGGTGAATCTAGCCGGAGCAGACGTTTCCTGGCTCGGAATCTTTTGTACTGCGAGAATGGGCGTGATCAAGCGGATCGCGACTGTGATACTGTGGATGGTGCTGGCGGTGGTGATCGTGGAAGGTCAGCAGAACTATCAGTGTGGCATCCCGCTGGCCCGGTCCACGTTTCTAATCATCCATGGCGAAAGCGCACGGCATGGCCATTGGCCGTGGCACGTGGCCCTGATGTTGCGACAGAAGGATGGAACGGAGAAGTACGCTTGTGGTGGTACGCTGATAAGTCAAAAGTTTGTTTTGACGGCGGCGCATTGTGTTCTGAGCGAGAACCGGCATCAGCTTCTAAGGAGCGCAAAGGATGTGACGCTTTGGGCGGGGGTTTTCAACTTGGATAAACCGGAAGAAACGCAACAGGTGCGTTCGGTGGCTCGGATCCAGGTTGATGGGTATACGAGAGATAATTTGTTGCACGATATCGCACTGTTGGAGACGACGGAGCCATTCCAGTATTCGGCGCATGTATTGCCAGCATGTTTGAATGAACAATCTGGACTGAGAACTGGACTGGGAACTGTTGTGGGTTGGGGCGTTGCTGAAAATGACCAAAATTCGCCAACTTTGAAAAAGTTGGTAATGCCAGTTGTGGACGAATCAGAATGCTTGAAGAGTGATCCAACTATTTTTGGAATTGCTTCGCAGAAGGAGATTTTCTGCGCAGGATATGCAAACGGTAGTCAGCCATGAGTTGTCTTGAGTTCATTGAATAATTCTGACATTCTGTTTCAGGATCTGCTCCTTGTAACGGCGACAGTGGTGGAGGATTGATGGTTCAACAAGGTGACGCTTGGTATTTGGCGGGAATTGTGTCATTCACCAAAGTTCGGAAAGCTGGGTCAAGTCTCTGCCTTGCCGAATCGTATACGGCGTTTACCAACGTTACGTCATATTGGGGTTGGATCGAAAGTGTTACCAATATTGATTTTCGTGGAAAGTTCAACGAAGAACGTGAGTAAGCTTTGAGATTTATTCAAAAATCAAAATTTAGGTGGTATCAATTTCCAGGCGACATCCCATGCAAAACCGCTGTTGGAACCACGGGAAACTGTGTACCCCTTCAGCAATGTCGCGACATTTTCAACATGATCCGAGCGCCAATTGTAGGCCAACAGGATGCTCACTATATAAATCGATCCATTTGTCGGATTGCCGGAATCCCTCGAGCTGTCTGCTGTCAGAAACAGCACATCGAACCATTTCCCATTCACCCGAATGCTTTACTTCTGCCGAGTGATTGCGGGCGAGCTCGAGTTCGAAGTCACCCCTCTGCGGGCCAGTCTACTCTAGTTTTCGAGTTCCCGTGGATGGCGATAGTTCGATTCAAGCCGAAGCGAAACAAAGTCCCACACTGTTTGGGAACGTTGCTCAACACCAGATACGTCCTCTCGGTCACTGGTTGTAAGCAAAAGCAGAAGGACAACCCGATGTAAGTCACCAAGGATCAATGTTTGAAAAAGTAGCACTAGTGATTATGTTCAATTGTAGTGATCATGTTCGATTTGGTGAGCACACGGAATCGACCGAAGTAGATTGCTCCTTCGACGAACGAGGCAGAAGAATGTGCACAAGAAACGTGCTGGACATCAAAGTGGAACGCTTCATCGAACATCCTCAGTTTGACGTTCCGATGTACACAAACGATCTGGCCATCATACGCCTGGCAACAGATGTCAACTATTCCGGTACTCTTCTTTAATTTCACATTTTCAAATTGATATATTAAAAAACACCTTTCCAGACCAAGTCCGGCCGGTATGCCTCCCGCTATACTCCCCAACTCGCGCGAACGTCCCCAAAGATCAGATTCTCACAGCCTGGGATCTGGACTACATGACCACCAACATCTACAAGGGGGAACTGCGCCGCTACCCGGAACAGCTGGTCGATCTCGACGTGTGCCAGAAAGGGTACGAGAAAGCCGGTTTCACACCGATGCTGAACGAGGATCGCATGTGCTCGCTGCAGCTGGGGCCGGAGTACAACTGCCAGCGAATGGCCGGGGCACCGATCGGAACCTACGTCAACACGGACGGGACGGATCGGTTCGTTCAGTTCGGGCTGTGGAAGTTTGCACCGCTGAATTGTACCGTGCGGGAGTCGGTGCCGGCTTTGGCGATGAATCTGGTGCGGTACCTGGGCTGGATTCTGCAGAATTTGGAACCATCGGAAAAGAGTATAATCAAGGCGTGAGGAGAATGTTGTTGAAACGGAAATATATGAGGCCATATTTTAAATTCAAAACATGTTTCTTGTGTGGTATTGTTGAGAATTTTAAACTACCTTTCGACGGCATCGTCTAGTGCTGATATAGACATGCCCATTCGTAGGAATTCAGAAGCGCCACTCTCAGCACAGGAGTGGTTGCTGACGCAGATGAAGCCCAGCCAAAGACTCTCAAATAGGGCGGGTAGAAAAGTGGCTCTAGCTCGCGATACTCAAATCGTTCCAAACGTGGAACTCTAAAGCACGAAAAAAATCTTTGGGAAAAACACAAACTGACCAATCGTCATTGACCGAATGGTTCACTGATTCAATCAACTGGGCTTCCCCATTCAAAAAGTATTATTATTATTAAAATCTTTATTAAAGAGGTTTTTAGCCCAAGGCTAGTTCACCTCCGAGGATTCAAAAAGAACTTATTAGGATTTCCATACTTAATCTAGATTTATTGCTTACGTTTAGATATGCATTGATCCCGAAATGATTCTTAGCTTATAATAACTTTTACTATTACTTGCGTAAACATTCGTTGGGCGCCGTGGAAATCTGCAACAAGCCGAGGAGAACACGGTACCTCTGTCGAGCGTCCGTCGGGACATGCAGCGTCGTACAGTCAGCCGACGAAAGTGCTACGATGAGCCGTCCGCGCTAGAGGAGCGATCTCGGCGGGACTCGTGATACGTGCCAAATTCTTTGGTGTGGCAAAGTATGTGCGAATTCGATGTTTCTCAAGCGGGGACAATAGTCGTCTAGGCGAGGGCGTGGTGCCCGCGACGTGTATAGGGGCGGTATTGCACCGTGAACGTGGTGTTCGAGACACTGGCTGTACCCCTCTGGCCGTTAGGAAACACTTTTGCCGGCGGTCGTCACGGGATGCGGACGTCAAGTGCACACAGTAGATGCGATCGACGCAGAATTCGGATTAGCTTGGACGCGGTTCGTTCGATTGGAGGCGATTCGTTAGCTTGGCTGCGGCTCACGCCGGATCAGGATTTCAGGAATCCAATGGTTCACGATTGGTGACTTCGGGACACCTGGCAATCACATGCAGGCGACTGATGTCGCGACAAATGGCGTCCGAGTAACGATCCTCGATGCGAGGTATTACAGCTGATCCACTAAAAAAAACCCAGATTAATCCACCTAGCAGCGATGATGCCTTTCTCGTGCATCGTAAAATGTACTGAAAAAATCACATATGAAAGGTCAAAAAAGCACTTTAGGGGAATAGATCGCATATTTACTATCATTTTGCATGTTTTTGCATTAATTACTATGCATTTCCACCATTTTTGAAAAAAAAAAATTTTTTCGATTTTGAATTTTTTTTTTCCAAGGGGGGACCCTTGGGAAAAAACAATGATTTTTCAATAATTCCGAAATGCAATGTCCGATCAGGCCAATTTTCAATAGCAAACAATGGGACCGCATTCCCCGTCGAATGCAACTTGTTGCGAGTAAATCGGGTAATGCTAAGTTCCAAAAAGTGTGTCTACAAATTTTGTACACATACACACATACACACACACACACACATACATACATACACACAAACAGACATCACCTCAATTCGTCGAGCTGAGTTGATTGGTATACAACACTATGGGTCTCCGAGCCTTCTATCAAAAGTTTGGTTTTGGAGTGAAATTATAGCCTTTACGTATACTTAGTATACGAGAAAGGCAAAACCTTATGATGATAGGGTTTTGGAACCTATCAACGATTTACATTAATCACCGTGTTCAGCAGTGTTTCTCTACACTCAGTGCTCTTTGATTTGACTGTATCTAATCGATTTTATGTCTTAACTAAGTAAGTGCAACTAATAGAGGGACGTTTGAATTTTCTAAATGTCATGTCAAACTATTGAAAAATGCACACCACAGCCAAATTAGCGCGCACTGAAAATACACTCCAGTGTATTTTCAGCGCGCACGCTCCTGTGGCTCTGGTGTGTATTTTTTCAATAATTTGACATGACATTTAGAAAATTCAAACGTCCCTCTATTAGTTGCACTTACTTAGTTAAGACTATAAAATCGTTTAGATAGAGTTATATCAAAGAGCAGATTTTTTTGCACTGAGTGAAGAAAAACACTGGTGTTCCGAAATGATACAACACCGGTTCTGCTTAGCGTGATGCTTTAAACTAAAATGCATATTTATTAATTGTTATTTACAATTATATTATAATAATTATATATTAATTAATTATAATTTCAATTTGAAAAAAGTATGGGAAATCTTACAAATTCGGATTGGTAGCAATCACCTATGCTATTCGCGAACATGGTATCTAATTTATAACTCGGTTTCTTCCTAAAATATGCACAACAATTTAGTTATGTGAGCAAGATTATTATTTATTGATTCAGACTAATGGGCCAAACAAAATTGATACGTTTGCGTGCGTTTTGACAGTTTTCCCATGGGAAAACTGTCAAAACGCACGCAAACGTATCAATCGTGTTTGACCCATAAGGCCGAAGTGGCCTGTGTGGTATATAAGAGTGTTAGCCACGAACATAGTAGTCAATGATTACCACCAGTCGCGACCCTAGCGACTAGTTCAGCCATAGCAACTTGATAATCAACAAATGTGAAAATTAATTACTTTGTACCCAACCATCCTAGAATAAAGTCGTATCTAAATCATTTTGGCAACGAGGAATTTTTTTCAAGAATTCAACGCTTTGTAGGAGTTCTCAAGATGCCTGGATCCGGCGACTTTCTAGTAATATACCAGCAAATCCTGCGGCAGAATCAAGCGATGGCGGAACAAAACACCCGGCTGATGGAGATGATGGAACGTTTCGGCAATCAAGAAAACGTTTCCAATCGGTCGGCGGGCAGCCGGCAGTTCATCATCGAATCTCTGGCCTCCAACATCCGGGAGTTCGTCTACGATCCAGACAACGGGCTCGTTTTCGACCGGTGGTACCGGAAGTACGAAGACCTTTTCCTCAAGGACGGAGCGAAGTTGAACGATGCGGCGAAAGTGCGGTTGCTGTTGGCAAGCCTCAGCGTGACGGTGCACGACAAGTACGTCAACTTCATGCTCTCAAAGCACCCCCGTGCGTACTCGTTCGATGAGACGGTGAAGAAGCTGACAGAGCTGTTCAGCGTCCGAATCTCCCTGTTCAGCAAGCGGTAACAGTGCTTCCAGCTAACGAAGCACGACGCGGACGACTTTCTAACGTACGCTGGGACGGTCAACCGATGCTGTGAAGACTTCGAGCTCAGCAAAATCACGGCGGACCAATTCAAGAGCCTGCTTTTCACCTGTGGGGTCCGATCGTCGAAGAACGCAGACATCCGAACGAGACTCCTATCCAAAATTGAGGCAAACGCGGCGCATGAATGCACCTTGGAATCACTCATCACGGAGTGCTAACGTCTGCAAAACCTCAAGCACGACACGGCCATGGTGGAACACAAGAAATCGGTGAGTACAATCTGCGCAGGCAAGCAGAACAAGCCTCCACCGATGACATCGAGTTCCAAAGAGAAGAAGAAGACGAAGTCCGAAGGTCCAGTGTGGCGGAATGCACTACGTCCGGGACTGCACCTACACGAAGCACGTTTGTCGGGACTGCAAGCAAACCGGCCACAAAGAAGGGTATTGTGGCAGCTACACATCGAAGGCGGCACTCAAGAAGAAGAAGCACGTGAACGGAATTTTCTCCCTCAACCAGGTCAGCTGCACTTCTAGACGGAAGTTCCTAACGGTGGATATCAACGGGTCTCAAGTCACTCTGCAGTTGGACACCGCGTCCGACATCACCATCGTTACGAAGAAGCAGTGGAAGAAGAACCTGGGCTCGCCAACGCTGACTCCCACAACACCGCCTGCCCGGACTGCGTCGGGTGACGCTTTTCATCTACTTGGTGAGCTCCGATATCCAATCAAACTCGGAAGTGTCACCAAAACCGCAACTTTCTACGTGACCAACAACAGCATCAACCTGATCGGTCTGGACTGGATCAAGCTGTTCAAGCTGTGGGACACCCCGCTATTTGCAATCTGCAACCAGGTCCACGTTGCCGATGGTCAAGTCAATCAAATCCAAGTGTACAAAGCTGCGTATCCCGAAGTGTTCAAGAACGGCCTCGGACACTGCAAGAAGATGAAGGTCCGACTCTATCTCAAGCCCGATGCCAAACCCATTTCAAGCCGAAGCGCCCAGTTCCTTTCACGTCCATGGAGAAGATCGATGCGGAGCTGGACCGACTTCAATCGCTGGGCATCATCACGCCTGTCGATTTCTCGCAGTGGGCGGCTCCGATCGTCGTAGTGAAGAAGCCCTGAGGAAAAGTACGAATCTGTGCCGATTACTCAACTGAACTGAACGCTGCCCTGGAGCCCAACCATTACCCGCTATTGATCCCTGATGACATCTTTACCAAGCTCAATGGGTGCCGGTATTTCAGCGTCATCGACCTGAGTGACGCCTATATTCAAGTGGAAGTTGACGACGACTCGAAGCAGCTGCTCACAATCAACACGCATCGAGGTCTCTTCCGCTTCAACCGGCTCGCACCAGGAGTAAAATCCGCTCCCGGGGCCTTCCAGCAGTTGATGAACAGCATAGTTGCCGATCTCGAAGGAGTGGACACGTTTCTGCGGGGCATCTTCGTGGCCAGCAAAACCGAAGAGGAGCACCACAAGATGCTCAACGCACTGTTTCAACGCGCCTTCAAGCCTACGGTTTCGTTCTGAGGGAAGAAAAGTGCAACATTCTGCAGCCGGAGGTAAAGTATTTGGCGCACATCGTAGACGAGAACGGTCTCCGTCCTGACCCATCCAAGGTGGAAGCCATTGTCAAGATGCCACCGCCCAAAGATGTCACAACTCTACGCTCGTTCCTTGGTGAGGTGAATTTCTACGCGAAGTTTGTCCTGGAGATGCACCAACTGCGGCGGCCACTCGACGCGCTGCTGAAGAAGGATGCCAAATTCGTTTGGAACAGCGAGTACCAGGTAGTACTCCAGTCGGATTTGCTTCTGACACACTACGATCCATCACTAGACATCATAGTTGCTGCCGACGCCTCGCAGTCCGGAATCGGTGCCTGCCTTCTACACAGGTTCCCCAATGGCTCACTCAAAGCTGTTGCACACGCTTCCCGCTCACTCACCCCGCGGAGGCAAATTACGGACAGATCGAGAAGGAAGGTCTTGCACTGGTGTTTGCCGTAAGGAAATTCCATCGGATGCTGCTCGGACGTAAGTTCACCCTCCAGACGGATCATCAGCCACTCCTGCGGATATTCGGACAGAAAAAGGGTATTCTGGTTCACACGGCCAACCGCCTTCATCGTTGGGCCCTGACGCTTCTGTGCTACAACTTCGATATCGAGTACGTGTCCACCACGCAGTTTGGATATGCCGACGTACTTTCCCGCCTCATCAACGGTTACGTCAAACCAAAGGGGGACTTCATCATCGCAACGATTCAACTGGAAGACGACATCGAAATTCCACTCCAGGAAGCCATCAGTTCGCTGCCAGTTACGTTCAAATCGGTGCGCGGCGCTACTCTCCAGTGCCCGGTTCTCCAACAAGTGATCCAGTACAACCAGCGTGGATGGCCCTCCAAAATCGATGACATCGCTAACCCTGAAGTTCGCCCTTTCTTCGCTCATCGAGACGCTCTATCGGTAGTGAAGGGGTGCGTCATGATGTCCAACCGTTTGGTGATTCCGGACAGTTTTCGGCAGCGGATTCTCAAGCAACTCCGCCGAGGACATCCTGGAATGGAGCGGATGAAAGCTATCGCACGTAGTCACGTGTACTGGCCGATGATCGATGACGACATTGCTGATTTTGTGAAGAGATGTGAAAGCTGTGTCACACATTCGAAGACACCGTCTAAGGTTCCGCTACAGTCGTGCCCACTCGCTCAATCTCCCTGGGAGCGTATCCAAATCGACTTCGCCGGCCCAATCAACGGTCTGCACTTCCTCATAGTGGTGGACGCCTTCACCAAGTAACCGGAAATTTGCATCGTTCGATCCCCGACAACATCAGCAGTGACCGAGTTCCTCGACGATCTGTTTGCCCGTTTTGGCGTTCCCAACGTCATAGTCTTCGACAATGGAACGCAGTTCACGTCGGAACAGTTCGCGGTTTTGTGCAGGAAGAACGGCATTCAACATTTCCGGACATCGCCGTATCACCCACAGTCCAATGCCCAGGCGGAGAGATTAGTGGATACCTTCAAGAGGTCGTTGCGCAAAATCAACAAGGGGGAAAGTATCTCGGAATCGCTCCAGACGTTCCTCCAGGTCTACCGAACCACTCCCAGTCTTGTTCTGAATGGCAGAGCTCCTTCGCAGCTAAAGCTTGGTCGAAACATCAAGACGGTTCTCGATCTCCTGCATCACCAACAACCGAAGCCAGTCAGTGGTTCTCAATCAACGTCAAGACGAACAGTTCAACTGGAAGCATGGCGCAACTCCGCGTGGCTTCCGAAAAGGCGAGATGGTCTACGCCAAGGTCTACCGCAGCAACACCAAGTAGCAGTGGGCATCCGGCGTAATAATCGAGGTCATCCCAAGTAAAATTTCAAGTTTTATTCCGCTCTAGGAATGGGTTTCAAGATCAATTTATAAGATCTAACAATAAAACCGAATAATACACGGCAACCTTCTGATGACCACTATAAGAGTAAGATATTGCCAAGTGGCCCTCTCTGAATGACCACTATAAACCTACTATAAGAGCATTTAGAAACCTTTTTTAACCTTCTGTCTGTGCTCAAAAAAACTTACGTTGTCTGTGCTCTGGGGTCAAATTGACCCCAAATTGAAATTGCTATAACTTTTTTATTGTTTGGCCGATTTTGGATTTTTGGGGCTGTTTCGAAAGATAATTTGATCATTTTTCAGATCGTAACCAAAGATTGACTGTTGGTGGGCGGGTACATCGCGGGGAGGGGTTTTAGTGAACAAGGGTACAAAAACAGTGATTTTTCATGATTATTTTACTTATATCCGAAAATCGTACCCATTTTGAACTGCACCTTTTTTTAAAAAGATTATGCAGGAAGGCGTGTGCTTCGGCATGAGGCGTTGATAAGTTTAGAACTTGGTCGCCAGGTGGTGATATATTTGAATTCATTATTTTAGACTACTCAAGATATTCCGATATATAGAATTCTCCTCAGTGTAAATATTCGCGCAAATTTAAAATTTGTTAAAATGGCGTCTTGAACAAAGGTCTTCCAGTGGGAATGGACTGTCTTGTGACGGAAGTAATAATTGGGAATTTTACAAATAGGCGGTAAATTGGCTGATCTTTGGTTACGCATGTAGAACCAAAAGCCTTAATTCCAGGGTTTTCTTGGATGACCTAAAACATATTCTGTGAACACATTCTATTATTTTCAGTATCGCTGGAGCAGGTTGAATACAAAGAAAACTTTTGATGAGCTCTACCACAACATTCATGTTTGCCAAAAATGCTTTCAAACCAAAATACATCAGATCTCACATGGAACAATATACTCAAATTTAACAGCTCGCTAGCGCCGCATCTTGGAAGAAGTGCTCATTGTAAATTTCCTAATTATTTATTCCGTCAAATGACAGTCCATTCCCACCAGACAAACTTTGTTAAAGACGTCATCTTTACAAATTTCAAATTTGTGCGATAAGAATATTTACAACGAGGAAAATTCCATATATCGGAATTACTATAGTAGTCTAAAATAATGAATTCAAATATACCGCCACCTAGCGACCAAGCTCTAAACTAATCAATGCCTCATGTAAAAGCACACACCTTCCTGCATAACCTTTTTGCAAATGTGTAGTTCAAAATGGGTAGGATTTTCAAATATAAGTAAAACAAGCATGAAAAATCACTGTTTTTGTACCCTTTTTTACGAAAATCCCTCCCCGCGATGTACCCGCCCACCTATAGTCAATCTTTGGTAACGATTTGAAAGATGATTAAATTATCTTTCGAAACAGCCCCAAAAATCTAAAATCGGCCAAACATTAAAAAAGTTATAGGAATTTCAATTTGGGGTCAATTTGACCCC